>NC_142119.1:35222500-35522500 GCF_056152115.1 Neolamprologus brichardi | reverse complement strand
GTTAATGGAAGGTGCTTTTTGCCCAGTTGCTGGTTCGAGTGTAAATGCATGTGCGTGTAGATATGAACAATTTAGTGCGACGGGTTGAACAGAAGCGTTGTCTCAGCAGCTTAGACTTGTTGATGGTTTGGGTTTGAAGCGATTTACTGGTCCCTCTGTGTCCAAACGTCTCTTATCCTGTAACACACAGGAGTAAAACTTCACTGACAGCTCTTAGTTTAAAAGAAACAACTGTGTTTGGGCTTTGTGTGTGAGTTCAAGTAAAAATCTTTGTTGTTGGTACAGCTGAAAACTGACAAACAGAAGTAAAATGTTGCTACTTAAAAAAACAGATTTGTCCAAAATAGTAATAATAATATGTCAGTTTTGTGTTTCTTATCTAATGGTGTGTGATACATACATATACACACTACAACATACATGAATGCATCTGTGAGGACAGAGCCAGAGGCGTAAAACTGCTGATGTTAACTTATTGCTCCTGTTACAAGTTGAGTGTAGACGGCCGACCGTGGAGATCACAAATAAAAGAAAAATACATTTGACTCACTGACGTGCCAGTGCCCTGAAATTCCACAGAAAGTTCTGGCATGTTTGACAAATCCAGGGAACTTAGAGGGAAATCCTGGAATGCCTGTTTCCACTCCATCGTAATGCTGTTTTTATGAAGCAGGACATCAGCTCCCAGGCTGACGAACTGTTTTTCCTCTTGACTTGAAGTGGACAGGAAGGTCAGACATAGTGCAACGGAGCAATGTGGTTTTAAATGTTTTTGGGGTACAACTTTTTTGTATTGATCTTTTATAGCCCACTTTCTTCGTCTTCTACTTTTGGCTGTTGTTTAACAGGTTACCACAGCAGATCACCTGCCTCCATCTCACCGCAGCATCTATCGCTCTAGCATCTTCTGCGTGTGAGCAAACTACCCCCATGAATCTCTTCTGTGGTCTTCCTCTTTGCCTGGCAAGTGTCAACCTGTCCATCACCACTGGAAACAAACTCTGATGTAGTCCAGCCAAACGTCTGTCACTCGTGCTGCAGACCACTGTGTCACTGTCCTCTACTATCAGATCTACTACCATCCATTCTTCTGCATTTCTCTCCTACCCAACACCTCCTTATTCACCTTTGTGCCCTTCAGTCTGTCCACTCCAGTCATCTCTCTCTCCCTGGGAACAATCTCTACCCCTTCATCCATCCTACTCCAGACTTGCTCTGGTAACTGACATCCAATCTGTGCAGCCCTGACATCTTTGTGAGATTGTCTTCACTTCCACAACACTCTTCACACTCGAGATTCCCCCCACTTCATTTCTCTTCTTATCCACGCCGTGGTATTGCATCTTGAATCCACCTCCAGTACTCCTGACTTTGCTCGTTTCCATCGGATCGTTTGCCTAACTTCTTTCATTCCATCATATCAGCCAGCTCTGTCCTCTACCAATCACAGTCCCTAAATTCTGAGTTCCTCCTCTCACCTCGTTGGCTTCGGCCAACAGTACCACAGTTTCCACCAGCACTCTGTTGACAGCACCAACGGTACCACATGCAGTCATTGTTAACTTGCAGACCAACCGATCTGGTATGGAAATCTCATTTGTTGTGTCTGCATGTTTGATTTAATGTTTATTGTTCATACAATGCCAGGTCTCTGCGGCATGACATCTTCTAGTCCTGGAAATCTGGATGCAAATCTGGTTTGTCCTGGGCTATAGATGCTGTAGATGCTACTGAGACCTGTGGACCGACTGTGGACTGACTGTGGACCGACTGTGGCCCGACTGTGGACCGACTGTGGATCGACTGTGGACGGACTGTGGACGGACTGTGGACGGACTGTGGACCGACTGTGGACCGACTGTGGATCAACTGTGGACGGACTGTGGACCGACTGTGGATCGACTGTGGACTGACAGTGGCCCGACTGTGGACCGACTGTGGATCGACTGTGGCCTGACTGTGGACCGACTGTGGATCGACTGTGGACTGACAGTGGACCGACTGTGGACCGACTGTGGATCGACTGTGGACCGACTGTGGACCGACTGTGGATCGACTGTGGACGGACTGTGGACGGACTGTGGACCGACTGTGGACGGACTGTGGCCCGACTGTGGACCGACTGTGGATCAACTGTGGACGGACTGTGGACCGACTGTGGATCGACTGTGGACTGACAGTGGACCGACTGTGGACCGACTGTGGACCGACTGTGGATCGACTGTGGACTGACAGTGGACCGACTGTGGACCGACTGTGGATCGACTGTGGACCGACTGTGGACTGACTGTGGATCGACTGTGGACCGACTGTGGACTGACTGTGGACCGACTGTGGACCGACTGTGGATCGACTGTGGACCGACTGTGGACTGACTGTGGACCGACTGTGGACCGACTGTGGACTGACTGTGGACCGACTGTGGACCGACTGTGGACCGACTGTGGACTGACTGTGGACCGACTGTGGACCGACTGTGGACTGACTGTGGACCGACTGTGGACCGACTGTGGATTGACTGTGGACCGACTGTGGATCGACTGTGGACTGACTGTGGATTGACTGTGGACCGACTGTGGACTGACTGTGGATCGACTGTAGATCGACTGTGGACCGATTGGCTGCTTTTCTATTCTAGAACTTTGAGAACTTTGAGCCTCTCAGACTCTCAGACACATGAAGAATTAGTGTGCTGTGGTCTGGCCTGAATCGTGTGTGTGTGTGTGTGTGTGTGTGTGTGTGTGTGTGTGTGTGTGTGTGTGTGTGTGTGTGTGTGTGTGTGTGAGTGTGTGTGTGTGTGTGTGTGTGTGTGTGTGTGCGTGACAGACAGTTGGAAAACACTCCAGGACAACCACGAGTGGTTTATTTGCATAGGGTTGCGCTGCAGTTGAATACTACAGTTATTTCCTGAATTTCATTCATTTTCAAAGTTGTGTTCACAGTTTCCACACAGACTGACTGAAGGCAGCAGCTGATGTTCTTCTTGTTTCTCACTGTGATCAGTTTGAATTTTCTGTTTTCATCTTTATCCTTTCTGACTGACACAGTTTCTGCTTCTGACTTTACTTCACCGTGTTTCTTTGAACCAAGTACTAATTAAGCCTCATCCAGCCTGTGAGCACACACACACACACACACACACACACACAGACACAGACACACACACACTCAGACACACACACACACACTCAGACACACACACACAGACACACACACACACACACACTCAGACACAGACACACACACACACACACACACACACACACTCAGACACACACACACACACACACACTCAGACTCACACACACACACACTTACACACACTCACACACACTCACACACACAGACACACACACACACACTTACACACACTCACACACACACACACACACTTACACACACTCACACACACTTACACACACTCACACACACACACACACACTTACACACACTCACACACACACACACACACACTTACACACACTCACACACACTTACACACACTCACACACACACACACACACACTTACACACACACACACACACACACACACACTTACACACACTCACACACACACACACACTCAGACACACACACACACACACTTACACTCACACACTCACACACACACACACACTCAGACACACACTCACACACACACACTCACACACACACACACACACACTCACACACACACACTCACACACACAGACACACACACACACACACTTGTGTCAGGCTGTAAGTGAACTTACTGTAGAGTATTTATAGAACAGAAAGAATTAGCGTGGCCATATTAATCCTCAATACTCTCCAGTTCAGGATACAAGCATCATCTGATCTTTTTGGGCTTTGCATCAGTGATCTGAACATGGAGCCCTGCTGTCTATATGCTTTTGATGCTCATCCAATATTCATTAGGGAGTAATTTGCTGTTGTAGAGGCAGGATTTGAACAGAAAAGAGCAGCGTGTGATCATCCTGCTCGCTGATAGGCAGGGTCGGCTGACATGTGAAACTCGACCCTGTTGTTTCTTTGTCTGTTGTATCCAGATCAAACCGTGCAGAGGTAACTGTTTAAAGCATGCTCGTGTCTTTAATTCCTGGATAATTTTACTGTGTTTGTCAAGCGTAAGTACGATGTTCCATTCATGTGATTCCACATCACAATAAATGATCATAAATCAAAGTGTGTAACAGAGTCACAGATTAGAAACGTGTTTGTTCTCCCAGTGAATGTGGAGCCTCTGAATGCCACACACACACACACACACACACACACACACACACACACACACACACACATTCCATGTCTGACCACTCTGTCTAAGTTTTTCCTCTCTGTAGACAGCTGCTGTCTGGAGACTGAAAGCTGATCCAGAAAGAGAGGGAGTTGCATCTGATAGCTGAAACACGTGTTCCATGTTTTAACATTTGGTTCCTCCTTGTCTCAAGCTTTGACTTTCCTTGAGGAAGGTACTTCTGGCATCCTCTTGACCTCTGACCTGTCTGGTTAATCATGTTGGTGTGTGCCTAAGCATGGTGTGATGGATATTTCAGCAGGTCTTTTTCTATCCATGAAGCAAATTAAAGTAAATTTCCAATTGTTAGTTGTTTGTTTTTGTTTGGTGTTTTCTTTTTTTTTTTTAGCAATTTTTGTTGATTTAGCTAATTTAGTCGTTTGCCTTTTTGAAATGTAAATCTAAAACCTGTCAAAGAACAAAGCTGATCAGCAATACCATGATGGGTTGAAGCCAGGTTCAGCCTAGGAAGGAGCTGCCATGTATCTGGTACATCTAGAGAAGCATACACTATCCGGCAGTGTTGCCAACTTAGCGACTTTGTCGCTATATTTAGCGAGTTTTCAGACCCCCTAGCGACTTTTTTTCTAAAAAAAGTCGCTAAAAAAAGACGTGAAAGACATTACAAAAAACAATAATTGCTGAAAGAAATTTAATTTGTAGTTCTAAATAAATTCTAAATGCATTTAGGACGTTTTTTGCTCACTTTGTCTCGTCCACGATGTTATTTCTCTCTCCAGCAGCGTAGGTTACACTTACATTAGCATGACCAATTGTGCAAATTAGGTGATGACGTCATTTAGCGACTTCTAGCGACTTTTAGGACAACCAATAGCGATTTTCCTTGCTGAGGAGTTGGCAACACTGCTATCCGGTCGTGAAGTCTGACGTCACTAGCCGTGTCTGGGCCTAAACTCCGCTGCAGGTCCATATATCAAACGATCACTATGGCATTACTGAGAATTAAAACACTGTCTAAAGTCTTTCATCTTTAATAAAATGATCAGCGTTCTGCTCTACCAGGTGTAACAACTGAGTTTAACATCCATGAAAACGGAATTTATGACATTTAACAGAGAAGTTAGCAGGAAGTTAGCTCGCTAGCTTCTATCTAAATACAATATAGCATGTCCTGACTGTGGGGTTTTGGAAACAAATTCAAACGTACAGCTCTGCGATCACTTCCAACATAAATGAAGACAGAAAACTAAACAGCAGTGACGTTTGTAGGGTTACTGAAGTTTGGCTAGCTGGTATATAATGATGTGCTACGTGACCGCTAACGACACAGCTATGTTAGCATAATATAAACAAGCTAACTTTTTTTTCCACTCGATAAAAGTTAACGTGAGTGTTCTCGGTGGTCAGGAACAAATGTAATCGCATGGCAGGATGCTGTAAAAGGACCAAACTTCAGCAGGAGAACAACTGAGATAATCCATCCACAATACGAGGTTAGTCATTCATATACTGCTGCATGGGCTGGGCTGTAGTTACATCCTAAGGTTTTAAAAACTGAGCTTAAATAAATGATTAGCGGTAATAAAAGCCGAGGGAGGTCAACAGTGATCACTGACTGTTTTAGGAGCTTTTTGAGATTAAATAGAAGAAAATACAAAACATTAAACATGTTAACAACACAAAAGCCATATTAAACACAGACTACTTTAGGAAGTAGGATTCGTCACGTCATCACTTAACGACCGGATAAACATATATAAATAAAACCACTTTTTTTTACATTAGTAATTCCTTTTGTGCATAAATAATCCATTTTGTGTCTGAAAAGCTGCAACTCTGCTGTGTAAGTGAACAGACGTATGCAGCTCTATCAGATACCCGAGTATGTGATGAATTGTAATTGAGTATTTCTTTCAATTATGTTTCCATTTGTGTTTTTATTCTTTAAAGGCGAGCACTGGTGTCCTCCTGAAAGAGCAAACTGTACAAATGTTGTGTTTGAGCATCATATGTAAAGCTCATAGACGAGGACATGCTGTGAAAAATGAAAAAATCAGGAGATAAATTTGAATATTTCTCACTGATGCACATAAAGGAAACGTGACTGTCTGTGTACTCGTGTCCGAGGGATCTTTCAGATATGGTGACACTTTCCTGCAGAATGATTGGTCAGGAGGCGATGATTCAAGACCACTGAACACAGCATTTGCAGCCTAATCCTGTGGTGATATAGAAGCGATCGACCTGTAGTGTGGAGGACCCAGGGTTCATTCTGCAGTTAACTGAATAAGACACGATCCTGCTTCATTCAGACCGCAGCCCTCATGCTGCGTCCTGAAGGTCCCAGAACATATTTCATAAATGTAAACACTTCTAGCTCTAATCTGAGGTAAAAGTCCTTGTAAAGTTTGTAACTGTGATGCTGTTCTCTGGAAGATCCACTCTCTTAAATGGAATAAAATGCTGTTAGTGCTGACAAACCAAATCAGACAAATCGGTCTTTATTGTCGTTGACGACCGTGCACGAGTGTGCGAGCTGGAGCGATCAGACGTGTGTGTGTGAGTGTTGTGCTGAGTCAGCACCCTCCAGATGGCATCGCTGCGTGCGTTTGGCATGCACCACAGATGATGTCATCACCCCCGAACAGAAGCTTTGATGTGATTGGTTCATCTCAAATGAGTCAGATGGTGTCGACGGATGAGAGAAAAATAAAAATGTGCAGTCAGTTTGTTATCAAGCTAATACTGCAGTAACAGACCGCTGCGTGCGCCTCGAGGGCGACCACGTGGTGCTGCCTCGCAGAGTCTCTGTGATCAAGCAGAGTAAAAATGCAAATAATTCAACAGCCATAGAAACCTTCATGAAGGAAGGACGCACATGAAACTGCTTTTTGAGTGTAAATACATGCAAGGACGAACATATTCAAGCTCTTACATCATTTCCTTAGTAGATGTGAGTATTTTGTTTTTATGGCCTCTAACCAAGGATGCACGTGTGTTACTGACGGCCTTGAGACTTTAGGAGGAGGAAAAGGTTTTTGTTATCATGGTGGACGCAGCAGGAAAGAAATCAGGAATGATTAGACTGATGAAGAGACACAGGCAGACACGACTGCCTCTCTGTGGAGGTGGTCAACAGATCCTATATTGATATGTAACAATAACAATTATGACCTGTTTCTTCTGTAAAGTCTCTGCTTGCACCTCACACACACACACTCACAGCAGAGTTGAACAGGAAGTAGTCACTGCAGGGTCAACATAAAAAACAGAAGACATTTAGCTTTTCACTGATACAAACTCAACATATTTGTGCTTAAAGCAACATTTCCACCAACTTTGAAATAAATCAGAGAAACGCTGCTTGAAAAATGCAATGAACAGACAAACACAGATTTATTGAATTATAACAATTCAATTCAATTCAATGTTATTTATATAGCGCCAAATCACAACAAATGTCGCCTCAAGTCGCTTCATAGATACAGAGAAAAACCCAACAATCATATGACCCCCTATGAGCAGCACTTTGGCGACAGTGGGAAGGAAAAACTCCCTTTTAACAGGAAGAAACCTCCAGCAGAACCAGGCTCAGGGAGGGGCGGAGCCATCTGCTGTGATTGGTTGGGGTGAGAGAAGGAAGACAGGATAAAGACATGCTGTGGAAGAGAGACAGAGGTTAATAACAGATATGATTCAATGCAGAGAGGTCTGTTAACACAGCAAAAAGGAAAGTTTCCACTGTGGACGTATCCAAGCAGCTAATATGAGAGCATTGTGAGCATTGCCAGTTACGTTTACACAAGTATTGTGCTACCTGACTGATGGCTAAAACTTCCTGCTTACCTCCAGCTACATCAAGAAAAGCACCAACTTGTATCATAGAAATCAGAGGATTCACACACACCTCATTTCTGTCCTCTGTGCCTGGTTGGATGCCTCGTTCGTCCCGTCCACACGGGTGTGCTGTTTGTGTGAAACACTGATGAACTGGCAGAAGCCACTGGAAACAATGAACTACAGTGTCGTCATAACACGAGTGTAAAACCATCAGAAGTCATTGATGTAGGTGAAGATGTGTTTCCTGCTTGGACAGATTTAAAGCCTCCAAGTGAACTTTCTAAAGTCTATTTACCCAAGATCGTTGGAAGCTGCTCAGCTGCAACACAAACATGTTTCTTTTACTTGAAACATGTTGTCCAAGTGAAACAAAGGTTATTCAGATAAAAACAAAGAAATAAAAACGTTTCTTGCTTTTTTCCAGCAGCTGTCCCTTACTGAGCAGCAGCGTCCCTGTGGAGAATACATCATCTCCTGCTTCGGTGTTAGTGCGACCTGAGCGTGGTGGCTGGAAAGCACTTAGCTGGTACTAGCTCTTACTCTGCTCTGAGCGTGGTTACGAGAGAGCAGCGTGTGGTTTGTGTTGGAGGACTGATGGATGTGGTTTTCCTCTGCAGGGAACACTGGAGGCGAGGCCATTAATATGTGCTTCAAATGCACACGTGTGCGTATGCTAGAGGCTCGCGCTGGAAACATACCCTGCTCTGTTTTACGCAGGTAATCTGTGAACTAACGAGACAACAATAAATGATTTATGTTCAGTGTAATGCTGTTAGTTATGGAGCAGCAGGGCACGTGACATCATAGTGAAATTACACAACTATTGAATGCTGTGGTATAAATCAGACAGCTCTGATTTCAATTGGAAATGCCTGTGAACCATTCACACATGACCTTCATCACAAGTTAATACATTTTCAAATTGTGTCAAAGTGTCACTTTGGTTAAACTTTTCTCAGAACAGACAATTTATAGTCAAACAAGAAGAATTAGTCAGTAATAAAATGATAATAACTGTAGTTAATACAAACTGTTTCCACAGGAGTTTATGAGGAACCAATAGTGGGACAACTTGCTAGCAATTCAATTCAATTCAATTTTATTTATATAGCGCCAAATCACAACAAAAGTCACCTCAAGGCGCTTCATAGATACAGAGAAAAACCCAACAATCATATGACCCCCTATGAGCAGCACTTTGGCGACAGTGGGAAGGAAAAACTCCCTTTTAACAGGAAGAAACCTCCAGCAGAACCAGGCTCAGGGAGGGGCGGGGCCATCTGCTGTGATTGGTTGGGGTGGCACAAAGTACTATAAATGTTGCCATTCCTCAAACGTTATTATGTTGGTTTTAATTAGAAAATGAATATAATGAATACGACACCAGTGTTTGGGATTATGAAGCCAAACGTGATGATATTGGGAAGTGGTGCTAAATGATAGAATTAACTACAAGGGCAATGGAGAGGTCCTCTTCAGCACAGCTACAGACATCGTGTACTTGTGCTGAAGAACAGATACTAGTGTTAAAAAGTTGAAGTACTGATTCAACTACTTTACTTGAGTAAAAGTGAAAACGTACTGACTCAGAGTAAGAAAGTGAAAGTAGCTCCTTGATTTCTACCACCTATTTCTATGCAAAGCTACCTGAACCTTGTGCTATATTATCCTTCTCTCACCCCAACCAATCACAGCAGATGGCCCCGCCCCTCCCTGAGCCTGGTTCTGCTGGAGGTTTCTTCCTGTTAAAAGGGAGTTTTTCCTTCCCACTGTCGCCAAAGTGCTGCTCATAGGGGTCATATGATTGTTGGGTTTTTCTCTGTATCTATGAAGCGCCTTGAGGCTACTTTTGTTGTGATTTGGCGCTATATAAATAAAATTGAATTGAATTGAATTGAATTGAATTGAATTATTAATGTAATAATAATATAATATGAGTAGATTTGATTACAAACTTTATTTGACTCTTAATTTTAATCCAATAAAGGCACTCAGCTTGAATCTATTAAGTAGAAGATGAGCAGAAAAAAAGAAGGAAAATCAAAATGATCTGTCTTTTCTGCTGCTCCACTGTAGACGGTGACTTTAGCTCTAACGGGAAAATGAGAAGGGACGAGTTCAAGTGGATCCAGCAGGCGTGGAACCCTAAGATCAGCTGTTGTGGCTCAGGGTGGGAAATAAAGTCGGTATGAAAGTGGAATTCAGCCAATGCATCTGAGCATCATCAGCTTAACTTCATATGAATCTCTGCTACACTTGATGTAACCCAACTATGACCATATGTCTGTGAAGGTTCTCAGTCATCCAGGTCATCGTAGTCAAAGGAGCTTGCAAAGAAAAGCGTCTGGACTTCTTTAAGTTACTTGAAGACGTTTCACCTTCATCCGAGAGGCTTCTTCAGTTCTAAGGTCAAATGGTGGAGAGTCCCAGATATAACCCTAGTGGGAGTGTCTTAAGGTCAAAGGTCACTCTTTCGAGGATGCCAATGTTCACATTTTGGACAGAGAGGACAGATGGTTTGAAAGAGGAGTGAAAGAAGCATCTATGTCCACTGTGAGCGACCATCTTTGAACAGAGGCGGTGGTTTACGACACCAACTCTCTGCCATCTATAATCCAGTTTTGAGATCCCTTCCCAGACGCCTTAACACCCACTCACACCCTGGGCCATCTGACCTCAGGAATTCGCATGATAAGGTGGGGCCAGGTTTCACAATGAGCTCACCTGAAACTCTGACTGATTGGGACCCACACCCAGTTCCACACCTTGGCTCAGGCGATTAGAGGATCATCAGGGGGTCCTTTTGTCCCTCTGTGGGGGGAAACTCCCACTAGGGTTATATCTGGGACTCTCCACCATTTGACCTTAGAACTGAAGAAGCCTCTCGGATGAAGGTGAAACGTCTTCAAGTAACTTAAAGAAGTCCAGACGCTTTTCTTTGCAAGCTCCTTTGACAACTATGACCATAAGCACCACAGTCACTGTGCAGCAAACTCACCTGTTCATCCTGCGACCTGCAGAGGACTTTCATGCAAATGTAGGTTATGAAACTTTCTATATGTGTAGCCACAGAGACTTGAATTGTTTTAACATCAGGTTCAAAGACGCTATGTTTCAGTTTAAGGACACTGTCTGGAGTCCATGGGGACTCGCTTGGTTTTAAAGCCAGCCTCAAGTGGCTGCTAGAGGAACTGCAGTTTTTGGTGTTCCACCCTGGAGGCTACAGCTTGGTTTTGATGTTATATGAAGTAATCTACCATCTTCTACCGAGAATGGTTTCTTTAAAAAAACATATTCTCGACTAAAAAGCAAATCGCTTTATTTAATAATTATCCAGAGCCTCCCCGGGTCACCTCCAGCCTAGCCGAGGGATATAATCTCTCCAGCGTGTCCTGGGTCTGGCCTGGGGCCTCCTCCCCAGGGAACTCCTCACTCTCTCTGAGACAGGGACAACATTCACCTCACTGTGTTTTAAATAGAGAGAAATTTAACATCCAAAGTTAAATTCCTGCATTTCTGTGTATTAATGACATAACGTTTAATGTGTTGTCTTGTTCTGTGAGAAATCAGTGGGACCACCTTCAGAATTAGCTACGAGTTTTTGTGCGAAAATCTGAACATCGCACTGTGAATACATTCGGAGGTACAAGGCAGTGGGTCAGATTTGGCTCTTTATATATGATGGCATTATTTTTGTGACACTTTTCTGAGTGGGTTTGAAAACGTTAGAGCACTTGTGCAAATATGTGATGTCCTGATGAATCGAGCAGATATTTGAAGTTTACACAGAAACATGCTCGCCTGAAAATATCTTAAAAGTTTATTTTGTGACCCAGAAAGAGTAATATTTCAAACTCTGTGTTCCTCCCACTGCCTCGTTTGAGTTTTGGACGAAATGGATTCTGGGATATTGCATTTCATCATTTTGAGCTGATTGGAGACCAAAACAGCCAATCAGATTTTTTTTGCATCCAAGTCTGTGATTGGCTGGTTTTATGGCACAAATATAACTGTGTAGAGAAAGAGTTGAGCGCGCACGGGCGGAAATGTTGAGAGCGCGAGCAACACATTGCGAGTGAGCGCAAATGCAAAACCTGAGCGAGAGGGGCTGCTGTTGTGTGTGTGGCAAGGTGTTTCTGCGCAGTGTACCAGGGGCACGGAGAAAAGTTGTCGTACCATAGGCACGACGAGTGTGTGTGTATGTGTGTGTGTGGCAAAGTGTTTCTGCGCAGTGTACCAGGGGCACGGAGAAAAGTTGTCGTACCATAGGCACGAGGTGTGTGTGTGTGTGTGGATAATAGCAAACACTGAAATACAATTTTTTGCACGCAGCAATGAAGTTTGTTCACTCAAATGTAGTTTTTCTTCTGCAACACTTGCACCTGCAACTTTTTACGTGCGCTCAGAATAGTGGCACAAAAATAACGCCATAATATGTTGCCTTAGATTTTGAGCCTTAAAAACTTCAACATTAGGGCTTAAAATAAGTGCAAACCTTCAATGGTCACCATGTTAAATAGGGGGCTGTTCAAAACTTTGACTTTGCTACCAGGATCCCACGCTGTAAATAGTTTTCCTGTTACTAATATGCAAAAACATTCACTTCATTTTCTGCTCTGTGCAAACATCAGCGTGATCATGCAGAACTGAAATCACTGGATCACAATGGATCTGAAGAGACAGTGAATAATCCTGGATGTTAAATTTATGAATCTGCAAGTATAGATATCTACGGCAAGATTTTTTCCTTTTCTCATGTTGTAGCTGTGTCTGTGTCAGAGAAATTCAGAAGATCATTGGTAGATCGATGGCACAGGGATACAGGCTGGCAGAAACAGCCTTCTTAGAGTCTAACAACTTTGTAAATTAACAGTTCAGTGCCTCCAGACGCCTGATGCGAAATATGTACATAAGATATTATTGAAATGTGAAATATGTGTCTATGTGATGGAGTTTTCAGCACATTTGGGAAAAACTGGACAGACCCATGATACTGATATGATGGGTCTACTGTATCTGCTAAGCCATTTATATATCACGTATTAATATCAGTAGAGCCAAATACTAAAGAGTAAACTCAGTTTCACCCATCAGTACTGTGTGCTCTGAGTTTATTCTGATTCACACCGACCTGACATGTTGTTTCTAGTTTTGTATTAGCGTTACTCTTACCACTTTCTGCTAACAATGTGTAATACTACCACAAGATTCAATCAATCAAAAATCAAAATTTATTTATTTATTTAAAAACAACAGTTTTGATCAAAGTGCTTCACAAATTTAAAAAAAAAAAAAAAAAAAAAAAAAAGATTGGTGGGACTCAAACAGTTGTACTGCATTTTGTGCATAAAGTGTTTGAAAAATATCAAAAATGTGATCTTTGGTAACACAGTTGCACAAACATGAAGGTTAGTCTGTCTAAGTACAGTATGGTGTGTTTGCTCTAACCAAAAAACCCTTACAGTATAATATAAGTAGGGATGGGTATCGTTTAGGTTTTACCAGTGCCAAACCAGCAATGTTCCCTCTAAGCTGCGCACTGCTGCCACGGTCTCTGCGCAGAAAAAAAAATGAATAGACCCTGTGCACGAGAAAATGCTAACTTCCTGGTTTGAGACCGGATGTGGGGTTGTATTTCCAGTAGCTTTACTTTGCGGTCAATCGCTGCTGCGAAGATATACTCCAAAACCAAGTCCAAAACTCGAAAACAGAAAGATGGCATTAAGTTACAAAGAGAAGGTGGGAACACTCACCACTGTTGTGTCATAAAAAATCTAATGATCAATTTTGACGTTTAAAGAGTTTAGATCGATCAGTTGTTTACATCACTCAACACAAGCAGAACTGCAGCAGAAGACACATCGTCCACATTCAGAAGCACATCTCTGTATAGTGACTGGTCTCATGATTTAAACAGGCAAATGTTCAGCATTCAAACTGCAGGTGAACAATAGTCAAACCAGATGTTTCCTGTTATGTCGATATCAGCTAGTCTAGTACACACCTACACAGCATGTTAACAAACCGTGAAAAAAGCCACACAAAAAATGAACGATTGCTGGTAATGGTTTCTATACATTAGTATTTACGAAGGGTATGTTGTGACTTACCTTCAAAATTACAGCGGTCCCTCGCTATAACCTTTCACCTCGCTGTTTCGCAGCTTTTTAGTGCAAGTTTGCATGCTTATTTTTTTACGTCACATTGTGTCCTGATCGCTGCAGACGATCTCCTCCGTGACGTCTCTCCTGTACAGAATCGCTGCATCGATGCAGCAGTGTGACTCTGAAGTGCAGTGCTGTATGTCCACGATGTCCACGAAACGTTTTGCACCATCAAAAAATAAAATTGGCTCCTTGATTTCACCTCACTGGTTATTTTTAGAACATAACACCCGCAATAAACGAGGGACAGCTGAGAAATATAACATTTGAATCCCTTTTCTCTTTTGCTCTGAGGCGCGGGGGAAAATATCGACAAGTCGATGAACATCATTTACAGATATGTTGGGTAAATGCCCGAGACATCTATAGAAATGTAAATCACCGCTTGATTCATTCATCTGCTTAACTTGTTTTGGACCGTAAACAGGGCGTGAATAGGACACAAAGCTCCCCACAGGAGTTTCCGCACCGGAAGTAGCATATGCTAACGTGCACATAGTCAATTGAAATTAAAATGAAAACTTTAACAATTCTGTTCTGCAGTGTTAGTCAGTGACTGGCTGCTCCTGTATGGGATCAGAACGATGCCACCTTATCCCAAAGTCCAGCCAATGATGTGATTCACATTCGTATATACGCAGCTAATCAACGTGGCTGACAGGCTATGACAGCGTCCTTATGTGCCGACGCCGGTGTTTTAGCAAAGCGGCTGATGTGGAGTGAAGCCCTGTTAATGACAACGTGTACAACCATTGGAGATGTGAGCAGGACAGACGGAACAACTGACGGGAAAAGTGTGGACTTTATACCAGTTTTTAAATTGTGTTGATCGGCCGTAAAACCAGAGTTATGATAAAATATCTGTAATGTTTGTTTTTCTTCCTGAATACTGTCGTTGTTTATATTTACTGCAGGAAGAAACGGTAAGAACGGCGTTTTATAAGGAAAACGCTCGAAAGCCTGTGAGCAAAACCAACACCAAACCCCCTCACTGTCCTGACCTTTCCTATTGGTCGAAAAATGTACGATGTCGACCAATCAAAACATGGCATTTGTTGTTTAGGGAAGGGGAAGTTTTAGGAGTGACGGCGTGTTTGAGATGTGAGAGATTTGTGACGTTTAGCACAAATCTTGTGTAGTTAGTGTGTAGTTAGTGTGTAGTGTAGTCAATAGTGTTGTTGTGTGTCAGAACAATGAGGCGACTGCTGAGTGTTACAGGTGTTACAGCAGTGACACATCTGCTGCTGTCAGGCCTGCAGGTATCAGGCTGTTGTTCTCCTTCATCTCATAGTGACAGAAATTATTTTTGGAGTGACACAAATAATTTGTGTGGCATCAGATTTGATGCAGAACAGCTGATTGTTCTGTAAATAGTTTGAAATGTTTATTTAAAAAACGCTTTGGCTGCATTTTTAGGTAAACAGCTGCAAAAACTTTGTTGTTTGCAAAACTCAGTTACTTTTTTGAAGAAGTAACTATAATAATTGATAATAATTAATTGACTAACATTGGTCATTATATATTATATTTTACAGACAGAGAGTTACAGACTTTCTCCCAGACCACAGACTCATCATACAAGTCAGAGCTTTATATATATATATATATAAAAAGAAGAAGAAAGTTGTGTTTTCTAAATTGGAGTTCAAGTTATTTTTACCTCCAATAGTGTTAACATGCTACAGGTCATGAACAAGATTGTTTTAAATGTTCATTGTAAGTGGGCTAAAGCAGTTAATTAAAAGTAGTCTAACATAAATGCTGTAATTTGATTACTTTAATAAACATGTAACTTGGATTCGATGCTGGCATGACCACAGTGCACACGTCTGCTGTTGCTCACAGTGGTCCAAGGACCGCTCAGGGAGTTTGTGTGTTCAGACACATGAAACATTAGAGGGAACATTGCAAACCGGTACTTTTGAAACGGTGCCGGTTTTTACTTTTAGAAGTCTCTTTTTTTCTGCAAAATGATAACCAAGTTAGCCTTTTCTGTTGATACAACATACCTGCTTTGGTTGGAACCGGTGAAAAACACAAACTTTGTCCAAAAACCTCTCATGTTTAGCTTTTTTTTGTAAAAAGATACCAATGATAGCCTTTTCTGCAGCTATGGGGCATATACGGTTTCACTCTATCAAACAAGAAGACAGCCGCATGTAACCACGACGGTGTTTGCTAGTTCACCTTACATGCATTAATGTAATAACGTGGTTAGCCTACTCAACCTAAATTACACACGAACAACTTTAAGCTACTCACGCAGAGAAGAACGGCTGCTGCTGCATCATCATCCTCATCATTTCTGCTACACTGGCAGGGCTAGGGGCCAGGACTCTCCTCTTCGGGTTTTTGGGGGATGTTGCTAACTCGGCGCATTTCTCAGCTTTTAAAAAAACGCTATGCGTCACCAGGTGTTTCATCAGATTCGAGGTGTTACCTCCTTTGACAGCATCACAGTATCAGCTTAAAGCACTTGTTGCAGCTGCTGAGTTTGCATCTTTTGCTGTGAAGTACAGCCAGACTTTGACCGCTTCGCCTTGGGCGTTTTTAATCTGTAGCTCTGCTCTAAAAGAACGTACGTACCTGGACCCGCCTACTATCCTCGGAAACGTAAAATGATTGGCTAGAATCTAAAGTGTATTACAGCTCAGGAAAAAAAAGCACCGAAATGTGCGCTGCTTTTTGGTCTGGTTACTACCGTTTATGTCAGAACCGGTACCCATCCCTAAATATAAGGCCAATAGTACTGTCCTTACTGTTGTATAAACCTGCTGCAGTTCATAATTTGAGACTAGTCAGCTGATGTTTGTGTGATCAGTATTTTGGAACAAAAACATTTGACTTTCTGTGTAACTCTACAGCAGAAACACATGGAAACGAGCTTTAAAAACATGAACTGTAACATCGGTGCTGAATACGAGCAAAGAGTCTGGGCGTTATTTGAATGTTCATCGTGCCTCCAGAGTTTCTACTTGTGTTGGGACAAATGGTATAACCTCAAACTGTGAACGAACGTCTTTGTAGCAGAATCTTTGTGAATGCGTTGTGTCTGTGAAGGTTCTCAGTCATCCAGGTCATCGTAGTCAAAGGAGCTGCAAAGAAAAGCGTCTGGACTTCTTTAAGTTACTTGAAGACGTTTCACCTTCATCCGAGAAGCTTCTTCAGTTCTAAGGTCAAATGGTGGAGAGTCCCAGATATAAACCTAGTGGGAGTTTCCCCCCACAGAGGGACAAAAGGACCCCCTGATGACTTGTGAATGCATTGTTGACCTGATTCGGCTCACAGCCTTGTGCAGCCTTATTTCTTCCAGAGTACGTATGTGACACATCACTGAGAGCTCTACTTCCGAAGACATCCCTGTCGCTTGGAAACTTTATGCCAAGAGCTTGTTAAGGACTTTAACACAAATGGACAAATGTATCCAAACAGCTGATGTAACCCAACCCTGCCAGCGAACACATGCCAGCGTGACAGGATGGAAATGGGACTTTCATCTGATGGTTAGAACGCCAACTGATTGATTTGGAAAAGGGATAATTACTGCTCAGCTGAACTTTTAGGGATTCAGTTTCACGTTGAATAAGTTTCACGTGTAAGCGTAGCAGCATTAAACACGATAGACCCCGCCATGTGTCGCTGTGGCAACACGTGAAGCCGAGGCAGCTGTTGCCAGACTGCTGATGGCTTCACCTGTTGTGAAGACACACAAACTCAGCGTGTATGTGAATGCGTGTTAGACTACGGCCTTTCACAGTCGTGCACATGACAGTTTGGTTTTTGCATAAAGCTGCTGAACTGGCTGATTGTTATTTAAACCTATTAGAGCACGCATACAGGCCGTCGTCCTGATGCACATCAGGCTCCTGTGCTCATCTGGGAAATGAGCCCGTTTGGTGTAAAAACTGAAATGAACGGTCATCATACGGTGGTCCCTGAAAGCATCCTCTGTGTCACCTTCACTGTCTGCTGAGACTGTCTGGACGGTTACTACGTGAACAGACTTAAAGCTGTAAGTGTCTGACTGCTGATCTCACTGCTACATTTCAGTAATCAGTGCTTACTGTGAAGCTGCCCGTGAGTTGGGTTAGTCCACGTCATGTGTGCATGGTGAAGGAAACGGTATGAAGATTTTCAACTGTGCTGCATGTTGACCTTTAACATCTAAACATCTGGAAGAGTCCAGCTATGCCTCTGTGTGTGTGTGTGTTAAGAATAGACCAGTGACATCACTTCCTGGCTGTGTGACGTTGAACACTGTAGTGAAGCATGTTTCATGTATTTTTTTTCCATATGTGCGTAGTTGCTGTTTCATGTGTGCTGGCAAGTTTTTAGTGTCTTCCTGGTTACCTGCCTGGCAACCATAGCTACTGGTTAAATACATGAACCAAAGTAGGGCTGCAAGAATCATCATCTAGATACTTTCCATAGAAAATGACTTTAAATGCTTTACAAACTCATTCTTTCACTTGCAGAAATAAATCCACAGACACACACGCACAAAAAGAGGTGAACGTGAACACACACCAAATCAACCAGGAGACACAAAACTCTCACAACTCTTCTTTCCCCAGTCACAGGAATGTCACAAAGCCTCCAAGAAGACAGAGCCATAGTTTAGATTGTATAAATCTAAACTATGGTATAAACCGTAAACGGTAGCGGTAGCACATGTTGATGGTGTCATCAAGTTGAGCGTGTTTTGATCGAAAGCGTCGCAGCGGCTGCAAGCATTGAGCTAACATGTGGAGGAGGAGGAGGAGGCGCTCATAAAGAAGACTGGTGCAACGTCAGTCATATGCACCTGGTTTGGGTTTAAGCAGTCAGATGTTAAGCAGCAAAACATCATCTGCAAATTATGATGCACGACAGTAATAGGGAAGAGACGAAGCACGTTTTGAAATATGAGGAAAGCCAAAAACTGCGCTTCCTCCACTTCTGTACCATTGATTCCTTAATGCTGTATCTATCACAGCGGCTCTATTCCCATGTTGTTGCAGTATATTAATGACTAACCTCGTATTGTGGATGGATTATCTCAGTTGTTCTCCTGACTGGAGTTTGGTCCGTTTACAGCATCCTGCCATGCGATTGTATTTGTCTCTAACCATCAGGAACCCTCACGTTAACTTTTATTGAGTGGAAAAAAGTTAGCGTTCATCCTCCAGCTTCACTGGGTTTATGCTATGCTAACATAGCTGTTTTGCTAGCAATCACGTAGCACATCATTATATAGCAGCTAGCCCAACTTCAGTAACCCTACAAACGTCACTGCTGTTTAGTTTTCTGTCTTCAATTATGTTGGAAGTGATAACAGAGCTGCAGGTTTGAATTTTTCAGAAATCTCTCAGTCAGAACATGCTATATCATGCTTAGGTGGAAGCTAGCGAGCTAACTTCCTGCTAACTTCTAACTCTGTTAAATTTAATAAATCTTGTTTTCATGGATGCCTGGATGTTAAACTTAATTGTTACACCTGGTAAAGCAGCAATGCTGATGATTTTATTAAAGATGAAAGAATTTAGACCGTTTTTATCGCTTAATGATGCTGCAGTGTTTGTGTGACTTTGGGACCTGAAGCAGATGGAGTTTAGGACCCAGATTACAAGGCTCCTGACTACAGTAGCTGTAATGCTCCAACAATCCATCAAGCGGTGCGGCTTCGTAGTTTAGCAAAGTCGGACTAAAACATTTTTGACAGATGTTTGAGTGCCGTGTACATAAAATTATTTTGAGGTTAGTAAGCACAACCAGAATTCATACATAAGGCGCCCTGATGATTTTTGAGAAAAGTAAAGGACTTTAAGTGCGCCTTATAGTACAAAAAATACGTTATACAGAAGAAAAGAATATATGGCAATATACATCGTTACCGCACATTCTTCAAATTATACTGCAATATGGATTTCAGGCCATATCGCCCAGCCCTGAAGTGGCTGCCTTTTTAATGAAAGGTGGAGTCAGAGTCACAAATTAGCATCTTGCCAGATGAGCAATTATCACCAACATAGCCTTCCAAGTTTAATCCATAAATTTTGGCAGCAGGAACAGAATACTTTGAAAAAGTGTGTGTGTGTGTGTGTGTGTGTGCGTGTGCGTGTGTGTGTGTGTGTGTGTGTGTGTGTGTGTGTGTATGGGGGGCGTTGGTCAGTTTCCTCTAATCTGGTTGTTAAGTGATGACCTGCTTCCGGGTCCAAATGACACTGTGTTCATTAATATTGTCTTAATGTGTTTCAATGCTTTGTATCTCGTTCTATCTGAAGCTGAGTACCCTTCATCAACAGTTTTTGCCAAGGTTCCTATATTAATTCAGTACAGTCCTTTTTTAAATGCAGACTTTGTTGTAGGGCTGTGAATATGACCAAAATCTCATATCCCGATAACGATATAAATCACAAAAATGTAACATTTTCTGTAAATTCTGTGAATCTCGGGCAGCTCGACTTGCGTGAAGTGTTTCCAGCTCATGTAGCTGGAGTCGAGTGTTTTAACCGATGCATGAAACGATACATTTTTAGACATAAGTTGTAACGGCGCCGTTTTCTTTGTGAGTATTTATTACACGGCGTGCTGCGGGGAAAAGCCTGTTCTAACGTTTGAGTCTAAGCTTTATTTTTTAGCACCTGGCGTCTTTTTTACTTCTCATCGTAAATAATCTGCTCTTTTACGTGATTCAGTTTATTTTGAAAAGTCTCAACAGGATCTTGAGCTTTATTGTGAAAGGTTTATGTGGAACATAAACAAGTGGACACGCGATGCTGCTACCGTCGTTGTTGCTAACGACAACACATAAAAACAGGCGCTTGTCCGTCTGTAGTGTGGTTATATTAAATATAAGAGAAAGAGAGAACTTTAAGAAATTAATAATAACTACAGTGACATCAAAATAATGAAAAAATATTGTCATAAACAGTTTATTTTTGCGACACCACGAAACAAACGATAGTGTAAAATGAAACGATCATCTTTGTCTTTTTGGAACACCTGCATAGAAAAGCTTCCAAAACACAAACCAAAATATGAGACTTAATTAAACATGTAACAACTTCTAGTTCCTGAAAACGTGTGTATTTAGCTCTTGGTTGAAACAAAACCCAGTCCTAAGAGCCTGGGGCAGAGCTTTTGGTTTGAAGTTCATGCTCTGATGATCCCAGTAAGTTCAAACCAGAGTGTGTCGCGTTGCTGCAGGACACTGTGGTCGCTGTGCTCATTATCTGTTGCCTTGGATTCAGCATAAATCTCCAACTCATTGCCCAAAAGTGTTTCACAGCACAGGATAAAAAACAAATGGGTGAATGTGGCCAAAGAAAGGCAGAAGATGCTGAATATGTACTGATTTTATACACAAAATAAAGTCCGTATTCACCGAATAGAAGAAACACATCCCGTGTACCTCCATGAGGGATTGGACTGTACCACAGTACAGCAGCTGTCGCTCTTTCCCATCTTTTTGTACATACGTCGTTGCTACTTTTGAAAAAGTAACTGAGGATAACATCTTTTGTCTGAGGTGCTGTCTGATTGCATTGGTGATTTCAGTGTGTCTCTGTGAGCCTGCTGGATAGGCTGACTCACTGCACACGACATCTGAGGAAGATTCATGTTCACAACTGCTGCATTGTTTTTCTTTGCCTTCATGCGCCCATTCTTCAGCAGTTTAGGCAATTACATACATTAGGTATTGCTTTGCAATGCACCAGCCATAGAATTTGTTAACTACGCTTATCCAAAGTTCAAAATAACACATGATGATCCAACTCAAGGGGCAAGCTTCTGCTAACATGAGCACAGTAATGACAGTTCAGGCTGTGAGTTTCAGTTATTTCACAATAAAAGCTCTCTGCATCTTTGGGTCCTGCTGGCAAAGGGATAAGAACGACAGTGCTGTGCACAGCTGTGGTTGAACTCTCAGGCTGAAGAAATAAGCTAGTCGTCTGTTTTAGATACTTTCAGTAGGAAAATACAAAATTTATATTATTATAACTATTATTAGCAAACTTCATTCATTTTTTTGCACAGTCACAGTCTTCAACCAGTCAGTTTTAAGTGATACAATTAGTGTTAGACAGTGACAAACAAAGTGGTGTGTGTGTGTCAGCAGTTACAGAAGAGCCAGAATACATGAAAGTATGACAGCCAAAGCATGGAGAACATCTGAATAACTAAGACATGTTTGTTTCAGTAAATTTTTGTTTTTGTTTTTTTACATTCTCATTGGTGGGGGGGGGGGGGGGGGGGTTGTATAGCATCTCCACACACTGTCCTGCAGACCATAATTTTTATTATATCACAGTGAAGCAGAGACACAGAGTTCATTTTGCACAAATATTTGGTAAGATTAGGTTTAATAACAGCTCAAGAGCTCAGTGACAGACTGAGATTACCCACAATGCACCACTGAATGACACAGGAAATGACAAAGTTTACAGGTTAAAGTCAATGTCAGTCATATACAGAGATGGGCAGTAACGCATTTCTTGTAACGCGTTACTGTAATCCGATTACTTTTTCAAGTAACGAGTAAAGTAAGGAATTACTATTGCAAAAACGGTAATCAGATTACCGTTACTTTCCTGTAGGAACGCTGCGTTACTGCGTTACTAAAACCGTGATTTTTTGCGAGAATGTCTCATGACAGTGACGTAAGCGAGTGCGACGTTCGTGACAACAGCTGTGTGCAGATCAACAATGGATCATATATCGAGTGCAGAGAGAGTATGAGCGTGCAGCGTTTAAAGCGTGGAAGTACTGACCTTACTTTGAGTTTGATTCCATAAAAAGTGACAAAAACATTAGTGTCCGTTGTGCGTGGGAAGAAAACTTCTTTTTACAGCGAAAAAAACCCTAAACTTCCAAACAAGCACCGAGTAGCTACGACGTAATGGGAAACTCACAGAGAAACTCGCGGATTCTTCCACTGACCGCTGCACACCTGCACCAGGGTAACCCTCCGCCTACCCCACTCCTGCTTTACAGGTGAAAATAGAGCAACAGGACCGCTAGTCTTTGACTTTATTTATTTTCTGCTGTGTTTTACTTGCATCTATTTGAAAGACTGAGTGTAAACACACAAAAAATATTTTATTTTATGTGCTGGAATGTGCAGAAAATAGGTTTAAATGTTAAACTAATTTCTTCCAGTCAGAGAATGTTGCAGATAATTTAATGTTTGCTTGATGCATAAAGTTAAAAGATTAAAACTAATAAAACAAGTTTTAAAAAGAGACTTTTCCATTTGATTACATTTTGTATGATGATGATGCAGAAAAAGTAGAATTGGGCTGAAAGATCTATCACTTTATCACCTATTCAGGCTGTACATCGTGTTTTTAAAAAGTAACTAAGTAACTAAGTAATTAATTACTTTTGAAAATAAGTAATCAGTAAAGTAACGGGATTACTTTTTGGGGGAAGTAATCAGTAATTAGTTACTGATTACTTTTTTCAAGTAACTTGACCAACACTGGTCATATATATTCTCACTTGTAATGTTCTACATCACCATTCTTGATGTTTATTATTGAGTGATTTGTATACATTGCTGCTATTTCTTACATCTGTTAAAATCTGTAACATATTGCAGTCAGCTCAGTCTGTTATTGTTACTGTCTTGGAGCGACTGTAAGCCACATCATGTCCTTAGGGATTAATAAAGTATGCCGATTCTGAATTAGGGATTCCTCACACGTGCATACCACCAGTCAGGTAATCTTGTGATCATGTCTCCAAAAACACGCCACGCTACATCACCCCCGACCTAAAACCACCCATGTCTGCTGGACATCCTAAAAACATCCCTTAGAAATGAACACGCATATGTAATCAGATTACAGCAATGCTTTAGTTAATTCAGCACAAAGGTTTAAGAAAATGCAAACATCATTATTTACACAAATTATATGTCAATAATGTTGGACGTCGTTACTCGACACTCGTGTCACATTTGTCTGAAAGTTTTTATCAAAGCAAGATAAGAAACAAAAAGAGAAAAATAATCACGTAACCATGAACATAAATGTTGGACCAGCTCTGTGTAAAGATCGCAGGTGTCTAAGGTTGTTTGAACCCTCACTCACCATCATGTGTTCAGCAAATCAACATCTCTTTCCATCAGAAAAGTGAAAAGCATCAGCACATTTGACAGTTTCCTGTGTTTCCCCTCAGAAGTGTTACGTCCTTACACACTCTGGCTTCCTCTGCTGTGTGTTTAACGGTCTGAAGAAAACGCTGCTGATTTTGGCAGCACACTCGCTTCTCTCTCTTCTTTGCCTCATTTCCTGGAGCACAACCTATTTTTCTCTTCCAGTCATGTGAATATAAAGACATAAATCCAGAGTTATGTTTGGTCTGACTTCGTTACAGGACATTCAGCTTCACAGGCCAGGTTGTTTCTTGACGCGATCACCTGTATAAGGTTATTGTTTGACACATCTATGTTTCCTCTACGTTACATGTGTTGTGGAAAAGAAGATTATTTATAATATCAGTGGCTAACTCGTGTCCAAATTCATGGGCTGCTTCCTCGTGAGGCCGCATTTGTAGACCGATTACGTCACAGCGACGCACCGAAGGCTGTCCAAATTCGTAGACTCCTCCGAATGCAGCCGACAAATGCGTCCTCCTTTTCCCCGAATTTGAAGGATGGGTCGGGTGTGTCCTTCGTGGCCCACCATATCCCAGGATTCATAGCGCAGCCCAGCCAAACTCCAGTTTCCAACAATGGCGGCCGCTACTAAGTTTTAAAATTACTCTTACTAATCTTTCTGGGTCACAAAATAAACTTTTAACATATTTTCAGGTGAGAAAGTAGCTGTGTAAACATCAAATATCTGCTCGGTTTATCAAGATATCGCATATTTGCAAAAGTGCTTCGACGTTTTCGGAGACGTCCGCTACCCACCAGCTCGATAGCTCGCCGGGAGCTCGAGGGTCACTGAAGCGGCCGAGAACGGCACAACTCCCGGCACATCATTTTCAGATCACCGCGGAGTTTCGCTGCTCAGGTTAAACGTAATATATAAGTCACTTAGACAACCTAAAATGTTATTGTTGGGCTTTTTTCAGTGTTTTGTTTGTTCGTGAGTAAATCGGTTTGGCTGAGATTAAAGTTATTAGATTAGATAAAATAAAACTTTATTAATCCCTCGGGTGGTTTTCACACAGCTGACTAAACGTCAAACAGAAAACTGATTAAACAGAAGTGTGAGACGGTCGAGAGTTTACTCCAGTGTCCTGTTATATTTTAGACAGCAAGGAGCAGACGGCTGAGTTTATTAAACTCCACCGAGACAGCGGTGACGCTGATCAGAAGGCTAGACCGTCACATTTCACAGCCGTTTACTTCCGGCCTACCCGACCTTCTGAGGACCCGGCCCACGTAGACCACGAAGGCCGGGTCCTCAGGAGGATGCAGCCCATGAATTTGGACACGACCAACTGTCTGCGATGCTAACAGGAGTCTGTCAGTATTTGGAAATCACGTGGGACAAACTGTGGTTCTCGTTTGCTCCTCCGTACACGTTTATGTGTCTGACACATTGAAATCGTAGCTTTCAGTTGACTAGCTTGCCTTAAGCCGACTAATTAGCCACAAACACACAGCCTATCACTGCTTCTGTTGCTGCTAAGCACTCCTAATAAAAACAGACGCTCTATTAAACTAAACTGTGTAAAACAGCAGTAATGCCCTTTCACTGACATGTTGTGTAATCTTCTTAATGCAGCATTTCTGCCAGCTTAGTACGAGCCTGTTAGCCTGCTATGATGAAGCTGACACACCCCAGTCTTAGTAATCTGAGTGTATTTATTTATTTGACACAAAAGGTGCAAACGTTCTGTCAGCTGATGTATTTGTTCAGCCTCCTGATTCTGTTTAAAGTCTAAAAACAAACAATATAAAGACTGAAGATGTTAAATTAAAAGCAGGAACAATCTTACCTGGTGAGGTGATTCATGCACACTCACTGTTTTACATCTTACATTCCCAGTAACTGGAAAGAAGGAGAAAGTCTTATTGATCCTGATAAAGACACAAACATGATATGAGCTGATCGAGCAAAGCATCCAGTCTGTCTGCATCATAGACGATCAAAACATGGCTGGAGCTGCCAAAACCACGTGCACGAAGGACATTAGTCATGTTTGATATGACCCAGATTTACAAAATAGACAAGATAGAATTTTTTTTTCCAACAATGTCTTTATTATTTTTTTACATTTTAATGACTTGCAAACAGTCCAACATTTTAAACACTACATGAACACACACTCCTCTCAGACAGCAAAAAGAAAACAAAAAAGTCGTCAGATTTATCGCTCCGTTAAAGGCCTAAATTTGTCATTATCCCAAATCAAATGTCCTCGTCCTCCTCAGATAATACAAATCCTTCTACAAATTCACAAATGGTCTCCACACCTTCTCAAAAACATCCAATTTCCTTTTCAGTACACATGTTATCCGCTCCAGTGGCAAAGCCACCATCATTTGTTTTATCCACTGTGTGATAAAATGTTTTTTTTTTCCATTTTAGTGCAATTAATCTTTTTGCTTGTAACAAACCCATATCAATAAACATTTTGTCACTTTTTGTGTACCTCATGTTTTCTGGGTACAATCCCAGAATAAGGAAGCCAGGATCCAAAACAACCTCTTTGGATAATATTTGTTTCATAGTTTGTGTTACTGCAACCCAAAAGGAGCCAACCTTCCTGCAATCCCAAATACAACGCCAAAAGTTACCTTTATCTTCGTTACATTTATTACAAGTGTCTGGAATATTAGAGTTGTACTTATTTAATTTAACATATATTCGCATTAACCATTTGTATTGCAACAACCTTAGTCGACAAGATAGAATTTACTGTTAACAAACAAATAAATGGTAATTATAATTTATTATTATTAAATTACTGCAATTTTAAAAAGCATCTGTAAAAAATTTGGAATAAGTCTGAGATAAAAGTTTTCAGAGGAGATTATAGAAACTGTAACTGAAACAAACGTCATGAATCAATCACGTGGAGACGAAAACTACAAAAATACACCACAGATGTAAATTTATAAGCACATGTGACTATCAGCTAGAACTTTACAAGTTTAATCAATGCTGTTGCCACACTGTTAAACCGATCGATTACACAGTTAACCTTTAGTGACACGAATCGTTAAAGCTAATTGGTCGGTTCCTGTTTATGGGCGACCTCTGGCTTCCAGTCCTCAGTGGGTTACTATTACGTTCACACATGGATGTGTCACGCTGTGTCGCCACCATCACACTCACTGAAACATGGTGTTTATGGGAGATGCAGCTGATTAATATCAAGGACAGAAGGTGAAAAGCAGGGGCTGAACTTTCACAATAAAAGCGCCTTGAGGCGACTTTTGTTGTGATTTGGCGCTATATAAATAAAATTGATTTGAATTGAATTGAATTGAATAAGAGCGAGGGAACGATGTACTGTAAAGCAGCGCTCTCCAACCTTTTTTGCGCCACGGACCGGTTTATGCCCGACAATATTTTCACGGACCGGCATTTAAGGTGTTGCGGATAAATACAACAAAATAAAACTAGTACTGGTACCGAAAAAAGAAGATTTATTCATAACACACGTGAAAAGACCCAGGAAAACCGAGTAAACGATAAAAACGATAACAAAATAACGCTGAAAACCGATAAAAACCCTGAAAACGATACATTTCACACCTGAGCCTCAACTCTCGCGGCCCGGTACCAAACGACTCACGGACCGGTACCGGTCCAAGGCCCGGGGGTTGGGGACCGCTGCTTTAAATAATCCCTCCCTCTCCCCTTTCTATGGATTCTGCTGACTTGCTGTTATAAATGTTGTGTGTTTATTTAAGTTACTTCTGCTCTACATCTACTGAAGAGTTATTAAGATGTGAAATGCTTATAGTGATGTAACCGTAACAGATTGGATGATCTGATATCCTCGTGTTGGTGTTGTTCCCAGATCATCATGAAAATGTTGTTCCAGGTTCAACATTGCAAGTGACCAATCACATTATTGTGACGTTATTCTTTTGCGCACCAACCCATTCGTGCGTTTATGAAATTCCAATGTTGCAAGGACGATATCAGTTCTGCTTAGCGTTTATTAAAGGGTTAGGGTCCGTTGATCGGCGGACAAAGGCGGTTTCTCGCAGCTTAAGTACAGTTTTTTGTTTTACGCCGGTTTTTCCCGAAGTCGCAAAAGTATGACATCACAACATTCTGATTGGTCACTTGCAATGTTGATCCTGGAACAACCTTTAGTATGATGATCTGGGAACAACACCAACACGAGGATATCAGATCGTGCGTAACAGATTACAGTGTTGGTTCATGCTGATATTCTCTCTCCCTGCGTCTCTCCAGGGCCCTTCAGGACTGAAGGCATCAAGGCCTCTGATGTTCTTCCTATTTTAAAGGAAAAAGTTGCCTTTGTGTCAGGTGAGTGTCAGGAGAACTTTACATCAACCCCCTGAGTGTCCTACAGCAAAGAGCCTGTCCCCACCACCATGGTCATGCAGGACGAACACAGAGGTGTTTGAAGCATTAGCAGCGATTCTTCATGTTTAGTAACTTTGTTTGATAGTTAAGAATGTTTTGAAATTTATATAATCTTTTCATGTTGAAGACAAAAAATGGGATTTTTTCAGTCATAAGGAAAAGGACCAGTAAGACCACAGTCCACAGTCCTATTTAGAATATATTAGCATCTCTGTGAGTCGAGTATATTATTACTCACATATCTGCACACGTGAAAAGCTCATTGGACTCACGCACATCCTGAGGCAGGAAGGCAGAGGGAAGATCATCCAATCTATTCACACCATGGGAACTTCTCTCCTCATTCGCTGCCAAAGCAAACATCCAAACAGACACACCAGTGTGGCCAGCACACTCTTCTACACATAGTTTAACAAGCGCGATCTTCTGCTTTTATTTTGAAACCTGCATCACTCTGATCCATTCCAACCATGTTAAAAAGACACTGAGAAGAAAACTGTGCGACACCTGAACAACAGAACTGTTGAGGACAGCGTTGCTGCTCAACACCTCTGCAGCCCCTGCTGATTTGGTTTGTGGCTTAACCAATCAGCCAATACCACCTCGTTAGATTTTAATTGGTCAGCTGGTTTATTTGTGAAGGTGTGATTGGTCACTTAACAAAGTGGTAACACTTTACTTACACTTCACATTAACACGTGTTTTGGCTTTAAGGTTTTTCTTGTGCATCTACTTGCAGGTGGACGAGATAAACGAGGAGGACCAATCCTGACGTTTCCTGCCAGGAGCAACCACGACCGAATAAAACCCGAGGACCTGAGGAGGCTGGTAACCTACCTGTCTACTGTCCCCAGGTACTCACAATGCCATCACACACATGCGTCTGCCTTCATTTTCACGTTAGAGGTATAGCTGCTCTATTAGGACGTTTAGTTCGACTCAAGTGTGACGGGCACTTAAGGAAGCAGTGAAGGCTGGAGTGGACATTTAAGCAATTAAGTGCTTCCTTGTAGTCTGTTACAACAGCAGGCGTAGACCAGAGTTTAATTTGCATCAGCATGAAAGCTGCAGTGTCTGCAGCACACAAGAGCCCGTCTGTGAGCACTCACACAGTCTGAGGGTGTTGCAAGGAAAGCAGTCGAAATATTAGGCACAGGCCTGCCCCAGTCATCCTGTTTTCGTTTTGGTCTCATCGTTTTTAACATCTTTTCAGTTTCAGCTGATTTAAAGCAGCGGTTCTCAAACTGTGGGGCAGGCAGGAAAAAAATCCAGTGAAAATATGTTCAGTTAGCAGTAGTTATTCTTTTCTAGCAGGTGATTTTTAAAGCTAAAATTAAATTGCAGTCTCTTTTTAGCAGTTGTGGGGTGCATGAATTTATTTATCATCCAAAGACATGCAGTTTGTGGGGATAGGTTAGTTGATTAATCCAAACTGCCCATAGGTGTGAATGTGAGTTAGCCCTGTGACAGCGGGGATAGGCTCCAGCGCCCCCGCGACCCTGAAAAGGAGAAGTGGCAGCTGACGGATGGATCTAAAGTTTGTCCAGAATCATTTTAAATGTAAAACGTATCAGGATGAAAGCTTGAACATGCCTGAGTAAAATGAGGCGCAATGAAAGTGAGGGCTGGCCCCGCCAGCTGAGGTGGGATCCCGGGCCCCCGCGGCCCGGGCGCACCACCGGCCCGTCTCACCCGCTCCGTCGAGGAGGTGGAGCTTGAGCGCGTGCGATAGGACCCGAAAGATGGTGAACTATGCCTGGGCAGGGCGAAGCCAGAGGAAACTCTGGTGGAGGCCCGTAGCGTTCCTGACGTGCAAATTGGTCGTCCGACCTGGGTATAGGGGCGAAAGACTAATCGAACCATCTAGTAGCTGGTTCCCTCCGAAGTTTCCCTCAGGATAGCTGGCGCTCGAGTCTCGCAGTTTTATCTGGTAAAGCGAATGATTAGAGGCCGAAACGATCTCAACCTATTCTCAAACTTTAAATGGGTAAGAAGCCCGGCTCGCTGGCTTGGAGCCGGGCGTGGAATGCGAGCTGCCCAGTGGGCCACTTTTGGTAAGCAGAACTGGCGCTGCGGGATAAACGCCGGGTTAAGGCGCCCGATGTTATACAGTGAAATGTTGTAAACACACATGCACATAATACAAAATGCTGCCTGTTCAGATACAGTGTGTTGACAATGTTAAGCATCATTCAGCAGCCTGACTGATCTGCTAAATATCAGCACAAACTTTTCTACATTCTTTAATCGTCTTGATCGAAATGATTTGATTTAACTTATTCGAGACCCACATTTCACTGAGTCATCGAGAGGAAATCAAAATGATGTAAAGTAAAAATAGCCGTGCAAAGGGCCGAGACCACTGCCGGCTCATTACCAGACAGATGCCAGAGTTTGAGAGGTTTGTCAAGATGATGCTTCAGCCCAATGGGTGGTGGTAGATTAGACCATGTGAGAGTGGCCTAACGCCGTCCTGCGTGTAGCTGAGACTCTTCAGAACCCTTCATGGACCCCAAACACATCCATCACATGTGAGTGAGCCCGAGGATGAAGGACAGTTTGTGTTTAGAGACGACTGAAGAAGGACATGTGACCGAACACGGTGCTGACGTGTTATATGAAGTTTGCAACCAGAGCCTGTGACAATAATCTGTACTGTCAGAGACTAATGCACACATAAGTGCATTTACCCACTTTTGCTAATCGAACTGCTGTTTCCAGGGTGACGGGGTCTGTCTGCAGGTTATAATGGACGAACTGACTTTATATTAATAGACTCTGTTACTGACGGTGGAGGTGTGGCACTCGAATCAGCTGCAGGAACTGAATTTTGAGTTGTAGCAGTTTGGGTTCAGTTCAGTTGTTATGCTGCAGCTCCTCTGAGTCAGCCACTGAACTGTTTGAGTCTGTTTCTGGCTCTGATTGGGAGAAATCTTCTCAACTGTCAGCGTCAAGAAGCCATCGTCCAGCACTTGAGTTGTGCTCAACAAATGCCTGCATGTGGATGTGCTGTGCTAGAGGTAGATACATGCAAAAAGACATCTGGTTGCACTGAAAGAAAGGAAAACACTGAAAAACTACATCACCAAAAATGTCACTTTGTAGGGATGCACCGATACCGATACTGGTATCGGGTATCGGGTATCGGGGCCGATACTGTAAAATGTGTGTGTACTCATACTCGTAAAAGTTAACCGATACCATGAACCGATACCAACTTATTTCATTAATCAGAGGGTGGATTGTCATTTCTGTTGTAGTTTTTTAGATTGGCCACTAGGGGGACATCCCGCGCTAAACAGGCACAGGGTTAGGCGAGTGAGACTGGCAGCTCCAGATAAAAAAGAGAAACTGGAGGCTGCTGTAGCTAGGCTAAACAAAATGTCAGCAGTGTGGAACAGCCAACTTTAACTCAGGTTTTGGAAAAGCGATAAAAAATGTCACAGAAGTGCTTATTTTTCACTTGAAATTTTTTTTGTGGTCATTTTTATTACAATTTTATTTTTTATTGGCAGAGAATAAAATAAAATGTGTCTTCCAATTCATTGCATTTGTGTGTGTGTGTGTGGGGTAGAAGTATCGGTTTTTGTACTCAGTATCGGCAAGTACTCAGATCCAAGTATCGGTATCGTATCGGTTTGAAAAAATTGGTATCGTTGCATCCCTATCACTTTGTAAACTCAATATTAAAGTACAAATCCCCCTGATTCCTGCTTACTTATGTTTCAGCTGCAAACATAATGCTCCCTCGTAGAAACAGCGCGTTTCATTCCTGCAGAGCCCTTCTTCTTTTATTATTGCAGCGTGTTTAGTTTCTTCTGCAAGCAGAAAATAGTCCATGCTGGAATATATCATCCAGATTAGAGTGTGACTGTCACTCACAGACTACAGCAGAGCAGAATAAGATTGATCTTCTGCTAAATGTCCCTCTGAAACATATTCAGACTGCTGACGACACCAGTGAAACAAGGACGCTCCCCGTCTGTGGGGCAACCACAAATGGACCTGATGGTTTTGAGACATTGGTCTGTAGCAGACAACTGCTTCACTTTAAGTCTCGTGTAACAGGGATACTAATCATTTCCCATGAGCCTCTTCTGCCTCCTCAGCTTGTTTGTCTGTGTCCCGTCAGCGAGGACGTGTGCAAACGTGGCTTCACCGTCATCATCGACATGCGAGGTTCAAAGTGGGAGCTGATTAAGCCTCTGCTCAAGACGCTGCAGGAGTCTTTCCCAGCTGAGATCTGTGTGGCTCTCATCATTAAGCCCGACAACTTTTGGCAGAAACAGAAGACGAACTTCGGGAGTGCAAAGTTCTCTTTTGAGGTCAGTGGGCTTCGTGCGTTTTACCCAACACGGCTTTGATCGTTCAAAGGAAACCTTATCAACAGTAAGATGATTAGAGATTAGTACTGTATTTATATATGTGGCACAGACGCTGCGGTCACTACACTGTAGTAAGAACAGGAAGCACAGCAGGTAGTCAGGACTCACCTCTAACCTGTGTCTGTGTCAACAGACCAACATGGTGTCGGTTGAAGGTCTTGCCAAGCTCGTGGATCCCTCCCAGCTCACAGACGACTTCGAAGGCTCGCTGGACTATAACCACGAAGAGTGGATGGACCTCAGGGTGTCGTTGGAGGAGTTCATGTCCAACGCTGTTCATCTGCTGTCCAGACTGGAGGATCTGCAGGTGGGGGCAGCAAAGGCTCAAAGCATGGGAGTAACTGCTTTGGCCGATATGACCAGTGTTTCCTGTCTTCTGCAGGAGCTCCTGTCCAAGAAGGACTTTCCTGCAGATGTGGAAGGCTCTCGGCGACTGATAGACGAACACACCCAGCTTAAGAAAAAGGTGCAGACACAGTCAGAGACTTTATTATCGCTCTAGATTGAACTGTGCAAAACCACTGAAGCTACTCTCCTGCAGGTGCTAAAGGCTCCAGTGGAGGAATTGGACCAGGAAGGCCAGAGGCTGCTCCAGTGCATCAGATCGAGTGATGGCTTTTCAGGGAGAAACTGCATCTCAGGCTCAGCTGACTTTCAGAGCCTTGTGCCCAAGGTAAGGAACGTCCAGCTCAGCTAAGATCTCCCAGCATACAGTTTTTATCTATGCTAAAGTTAACAGAAACAAGAACAGTAGCTTCTATTATGGTTTATCTATGCTTTCTGATGTAAATATGTCTGTGAAGGTTCTCAGTCATCCAGGTCATCGTAGTCAAAGGAGCTTGCAAAGAAAAGCGTCTGGACTTCTTTAAGTTGCTTGAAGACATTTCACCTCTCATCCGAGAAGCTTCTTCAGTTCTAAGGTCATCCCTGAGGTCAGATGGACCACTCACATCCTGGGCCATCTGACCTCAGGAACTCGCATGATAAGGTGGGGCCAGGTTTCACAATGAGCTCACCCGAAACTCTGGCTGATTGTGACCCACACCCAGTTCCACACCTTGGCTCAGGCGATTAGAGGATCATCAGGGGGTCCTTTTGTCCCTCTGTGGGGGGAAACTCCCACTAGGGTTATATCTGGGACTCTCCACCATTTGACCTTAGAACTGAAGAAGCTTCTCGGATGAAGGTGAAATGTCTTCAAGTAACTTAAAGAAGTCCAGACGCTTTTCTTTGCAAGCTCCTTTGACTTTCTGATGTAAACAAAACTTTGAACCTAGACATGTGGCACATTCAGATGCTAATGTATCCATGCATGATGCTTGCAGATGCTGCAAACCTGCAGGTATACTTTCATGCCCACATATTTAGGGCCCACTTTGAGGCCACTGTTGTTGTGATTTGGTGCTACATAGATAAAAGTGAACTGAGTCTAGATGATTATTGACAGTTTTGTTCATAACTAAATGAAACTCGCATCCTTCCAACTGCTGAATGCTTAAAGCACACGGTATCATAACACGAGATTGAGTCCACAGCCTGATTTTTTCTCATTAGCCAGCTCGTTAGCAACGCTCATTATCTGACAAGTGCTGGCTGCATATTAGCTCATTAGCCAAAGGACTCCACAGGGAAAATTTGAGTGCACAGCTTGTTTGCATTAAGCACATGAAGTACACGTGCAATGCCTGCGTGAGCGGCATTTAAATTGATGAGTGTGAGACGTCTTTCATATTTAAATCTTTGCTTTACTTTTTGGATTAAAGAGGATCATAAAGGCGATATCAAACCGGCCAATGGCATGCGAGTTGTTTCTCTGCTCCACTTGTGCACCTGCAGCACTAAAACCAGCAGCAGTAACACAGCAGTGTAAAAGATAGACTGTTGGTTCAATCCAAAGAAAACCTACCATCAGATCAGAAGTGCTGAATGAAATGTAAGACACACTCGACGAGCTTGCTGTTGCCTCTCAGGACCATGTGACACATTGTGCTTTTCCTGACAGGTGGCCAGTCTGCTGGATAAGCTGCATTCCACCAGACAACATCTCCATCAGATGTGGCACGTCAGGAAACTGAAGCTGGACCAGTGCTTCCAGCTGCGCCTCTTTGAACAGGACGCAGAGAAAGTGAGTTACACCTAAATATGATCAGAGTGTGAGGAAGGACGAGGCATCAGGGGCCTGTGCTGCCGTGTGCACCAGCTCTGATAAGATGCTGTTATGCTTCATTCACCTGCACTGCTTTCTGTTAAACACACTGGGGTTCGTATCTTCCCAACCTGACCTGCAGACTAGAGCAGCCTGGGATTGAATCACCAGCCTTAGCTGACCTGTGCTACCTCCTGAGCTGCAGCCACAGTTCAGCATATCGAGGCTCTTCTTCTTCTTTGGGTTTGACATTGAAAGATAAGGCTAAGCTTTCATATCAACTGGATAACATGTTGTTCGTCTGCTGTTTCGGCCTGGCAAACCTTCAATTGCCTTCAAGTTTCCTCAAATAATTTCAGGACACACTTTGTCGCTTGCTTGCGTTTCATACTGAGGTGTGCCGGACTTTAATAACTCTTCAGAATCACCTTGTTAGTGCAAATATGCTTTTTATGATTATCAATCTAGCTGCTAGCAACAAAACGCCTAAAACTACAATCTAAAACTGATGCTACATTGTCTGTTTTATGCTCATTCCTCGAGGTTGTGCACAAATGCTTCATAGTTTGTGTGAAGTTGCTTAAAAATCAAATGTTCAGGTAGAAGGACTGGAGTGAAAAAGCACTTTAAAAAATGACAGATCAGCTCCTTGGAAGCAGAAATCTGAACATGAATGAAGTTCAAGACTTGCACAGCGTCTCTTACTCGGGAAAGACAATGACTAAAACCCTCTTACTGTCTGCACACCGAGGTCCACTCACCTCATCTTCTAGGTCATGCTGTTTACTAGAGAACTGATTGGTCAGTACTCTCTGATGTACTTCCAGAATTCAAATTCAAATTCAAATTTTATTTGTCACATACACAGTACGATATGCAGTGAAATGCTTAGACAACTGCTCGTGACCTAAAGAAAAAAAGAAAAGGCTATGAATAAGATAGGAAATAAATATGAAAATTAAAAAGGGTAAATTTAACCAGGAAGGAATAAAATAAAATAAAATATAAAAATTAAGTTAAAAATGAGATAACTGTACAACACAAATTAGAATGAAGGGTAAATTTAACTGGGAAAGAATAAGATAAAATATATAAATTAAAGTTGAAAATAAAATAACTGTACAACAAAATACACAGTATAGAAATATATAAGAATGTATGAAGAAATATAAATATATATATACACAATAACAGCAGCTGTACAAGTATTAACTGGAAATGAAGAATATAATGTCCAGTGTTGTGCAATCCACATTATTTAGTGTCTTGTGCAGTGCAAATATGCTATGCTTCCAGAGGTGTGTATACAGTAAGTTACCATGGTGATGTAAAAGGTAAATCACCGTTAAAACCTGAAAACCTCTGATTGTACCTGATAGAACGGGCTTCTCGTTGATGTGTAAACACCAAAGGCAGTGTAGTAACACTATGAATAAACTGTCCCTTTGTGATGTTGATGGAGCCGCCGCTCTGTGTACTGAGTCACACGTCATAATGAGACGCTGCAACCTAAAAATAGTTTCACTTCAACAAAAATAACCTAAAATCACAGATTTACTTCATTCAGCACAGCTGCAAACAGCTGCTCTTCACATCTGTACAGTAACAGTTGGGAAACTCCACTGTGGTCTGGATGAATTAGCCTGTGGCATTTCTCTAAACACAGGAATAAGTCACAGTGGAGAATCAGCCAACATCGCTGTACTTTCTCCAAGTGAGTTAGTTGGAATTCTGAATGAATGTTAGAATTCCCGTCATTCCATTCATTAACATAGCAGCCTGTTTACAACAGCTATTCCTGTTTCAGTGAAAATGCTATATATGGACATTTCCCATTCTGTGATTGGTGCATTTTGTATTAGGACCAGACTGTAGCGATCGTGGCTCAAAGAGTTGACAGTTCGTCTTGTAATCGGAAGGTTGCCGGTTCGAGCCCCGGCTCGGACAGTCTCGGTCGTTGTGTCCTTGGGCAAGACACTTCACCTACCGCCTACTGGTGATGGCCAGAGGGGCCGATGGCACGATATGGCAGCCTCGCTTCTGTCAGTCTGCCCCAGGGCAGCTGTGGCTACAACTGTAGCTGCCTCCACCAGTGTGTGAATGAATAGTGGCATTGTAAAGCGCTTTGAGGGGTCCAAAAAGCGCTATTATTATTATTATTATTCAAAGGCAAAGGTGATTATTATGACTTACTTTAGTTGTTATTCTGCTCGGTGATGCAAAGACTGGCCTCACTGTTGTGCAGGTGAAACGGCAGAGGGCTCACAGGCAGGTCCTGCTACATTAAAGTACAGTAATTACTACGAAAGCTGCAGTTATTATGTTCATGGAGGCACAGTTTATAATATCTTACTGTCAGCTTGTACCTCTGCCTCCTGATAACAGAGCTGTGTTGTTGATGGGAGCATAAAAGCTCCCCTCTCGCACAGACAGACACACACTGGCGGCTTGCTCGGCTGCTCCATACAGAAATCCACACGCAGATAAATATTTACCGTAAAGCAAACAGAGAGAAAAAAGAGAAGGTTTTTGTCCACATCAGCGTTGTCACAGCGAGGCACCGTGGGGGCGTGCGGACCCATTTACGCCGGGAATCACTCAGCTCTCGCGGTCGGGCCGGGAAAACATTCAGGTCTGACGAGGCGTTTGTTTTGTGGAAAACGCTGCAAGAAAAATGGCTGTGTCTCGGTTGCCGTGGTTACCGCGCAGCACAATAACCAACCCGTATCTGCGTGAAAGGATGACTTCTTCATCGTCCTTCAGGGTAACTTTTTCTTAACTTTCCACACTGTAGACGAACGCATGTCTGCACTGAAGTCTTTGGGTTTCGAGGGATTCGGTGCATTACTGATAATGTTTCGTATTATCGCGAGTTTACATGTGCTGTGAATCATTGATCTGCTGTGTGGTCTGCCTGCAGATGTTTGACTGGATCAGCCACAATAAGGAATTGTTCCTGCAGAGCCACACGGAGATCGGCCGAGGTTACCAGCACGCTGTGGAGCTGCAGACTCAACACAATCACTTTGCCATGAACTCCATGGTACACAACGCCTTCGTAGTTCTTTGCAAACCTCATTTATCGTGCTGTAAAAATGACTGGCAGCATTAGGTCAACTGGTTTAATTTCTGTGCAAACTGCTGACAGTTGGAGCAGCAGTCTTTTGATGGAGGCTCTTTCTTCCCAGAATGCCTACGTAAACATCAACAGAATCATGTCGGTGGCGAGTCGTCTGGCCGAGGCCGGCCACTACGCCTCCGCTCAGATTAAACAGATCTCAGGACAGCTGGATCAGGACTGGAAAAGCTTTGCTGCTGCACTTGACGAACGCTCCACCATCCTGGCCATGTCGTCCGTCTTTCACCAGAAGGCTGAGCAGGTGAGATCCCGGGAAAAGCTTCCCAGATGTTTCTGAGCAGACACTCACTTACCCAGCCTTCACAGGGGGGACGTCGGCCACCCTTTCTAACCGATGTCACAGAGGACGAGCTGCACCACTTACTGGTGACTGATCGGGTAACTGTCTAATCTAAAAGTCTCTCTGCAGTAGACGCATGTCTGGAATGTAACGTACAAATGGGACATTTATGCTGTCTGATTATATTTAATAGATCAAACTGCTCTACTGCTGATTCTTGGAAGGTTGACATGGCAACAGATGGAACCTGTTTGATTCCTGCTGGGCCCTTGACATTAGCTACAAGAGAACATTTGAGAAAGCACGAGATGAAAGACGGGGAGAGAAGTGGGGACAGGAGAGGGATTGGATGACACTGAGTCCAACAGAAAAGCAGATACGTGTTGACTCAGGAGGAAAACTGGCAAAGCTACAGAAAGGATGCAGTGAGAGTATAGTGTGGAAAACAGGGGGAAGGAGATAAAGTGGGTCTTCCTTTTAAGCCTTGTAGACGGTTCTAAAGAGGCTGTTGAGAGTGCATGTAAACAAAAAACTATGATGAAATAATGAGATAATAAAAAAGGATTCACAGTTCAATTCAGTTCAGCTTTATTTATAAAGTGCCACAACAGCCAACGCCTCGCTGGCATTGGTTAACTGTATGGGTCAGAACCACTGTCAGGCTCTACGCTGGTGCAGTGTGTCAGGATGAGCTAATTGATAGTCTAACCTAAACCATCTGGGACATTAAGTTTTGGTCCATACGACGATCCCAGGAGCTTTGGTATTCCCCCGGTCCAGATCTGGGAGGAGATGTTCAGGACGCCATGAGTACCATTTTGAGCTGCATGGACTTGGCTGCTGCATCATTTTTGGCGTTTCTTTGAATTCAGGCCTCTGTAGGTTGATCATTTCAGCATTTCCATCATTTGGATCATTTCAGCACTTTCTGCAGAATTTCCACCTGTTTATATATATAGGGGTGCAACAATACACAAAATTCTTGGTTCGGTTCGATACTTTGGTGTCACGGTTCGATATTTTTTCGATACAAAAAAATGTTCATGCCTTTTTAATTTGTCATTTATTAAAATTATAAATATATATTTTAACTCAAAAGTACAGTTTTTAAATTTAATGTTGCTGAAACAACAAAGTAATAAAAAAATAAATATATCTGATGGAGAAATCTCTCATCTTTGGAAAAGAGAGTTTATTACAGAGAAATGGCTCTTTCCAAAATAAAAGCTATACTATACGCTTCTTCTGGGCTATATTCTCAGCAGCATATTAAACATATCAGGTCCCCATAAGGAGAATCATGTGCTAACGGCTGTCTAAATGACTCGGCTAAAGTTTGTAGCATGCGTGCTTGTTGTTTTTGTCTGCTTCCACTTGTCTTTGCACGAGGATGATGTCGGAGTAAATGTGCAGTCATATTCGTTGTGTTCCCACTAGTGCTGTCAGCGTTAATCTGAAATGACGTTAACGCCACAACACGGCAAATCTCCATTAACGAGCTACCGCGGATCGCCCCGTGCGTGGGGTTGGGCAGCGTCAACACGCTAACGAGCTAACTGCGCTAACAAGCTAACTGCGCTAACGAGCTAACTGCGCTAACACACTAGTTCCCACCCATGTAATTGAGCATTGCGTGGCACATCCGACATACTGTTTTACTTTAGTCCATGACGCGCTTACCTTCAGGGTCATACGTCACATGAAGACCAAAATAGTTCCAAACGCCAGATCTGAATGAGGGTGGGGGAGGTTCAATTTTCCATGTTGCAACGAGCTTAGCTTCTGTCTGCTAGCTTGCCCTGCGCTCAGTGGATCTGCATTCAACTACTCCGCTGCACTGTCGAGCGCAGATCCACTGAGCGCTCAACACAGACAGCATCGTCAGAAGAAAAGTTGATAAAATAAATTAAAAATGTTGTATTGTTCGATACATATGCGTACCGAACCGAAAGCGCTGTATCGAACGGTTCAATATCGATACGAGTATCATTGCACCCCTAATATTTACATTTAAAGTTATCCATGAATTCTCCTTTGGAAAATCTTGTAATATATAGCATGCTATAATTTTTGGAAATTTGCCTCCCTGCTCTGACCCTGGTTGAGACAGTGACCTGGTTCAGAGGCAGATTTGATGAGTTTTACCAAACGTGTAGAACAGTATTAGCCTAGCTATAGCTCATGTGAGCAGGCACTGAGTCTGGCTGACCTTGGCCTGCCTGAGGTGATGTTAGGCCCAATATTTGTCCAAACTGCAGGACTTTATCTCAACACTACCACCTTAAAAATGAAAAAAACTGTTCTACTTTCATCAAGAGTTTGAAGCATTACCGTAGTGATGCAGCAACAAAAGGACACTGATCATGGTTATAGAGAACAGACCAAAGCTGACCAAGGCCCAGAATATCTGATACTGTCGAGGAACCAGAGAAACATCATTTTGTTGAATGAATCTTCTCATGAATGCACACGCTGTATGAATCCATCTGTGTGTCTGTTTCATTCACAAGTTTCTGTCTGAGGTGGAGACCTGGTGTAAAGTCTGCAGCGAGGGCGGGTTACCCTCTGAGATGCAGGAGTTGGAGATTGCCATTCACCGTCACCAGAGCCTTTATGAGCAAGTGACCCAGGCGTACACTGAGGTAAACCGCCCAACCTACTCACTCAAATGAATGTTAGCGGCAGCTGAAGCTGACAAACATCACACAAAAATGGGATCTGTCATGCCTGCAGAGAGTTGCAGTGGATTCAGATCCTTTGGATTCTGGTTTTCAATAATCTGTACAACCATGTGACAAACATTGTTTTTGCATACTTATGCAAATGCGCCATGCTAATTCATTTATAGAAGCCTTTCTCTTGAGTGGGCTGTACAGGTGCATCAGATATATTTTGCGACACATAATCTCTTGACATCTTTTTGACATTTTAGTTGTTGGATTTGTGTTGCAGTGGTCCCCTATGGCCAGAGATGGGCAGTAACGCGTTACTTGTAATGCGTTACTATAATCTGATTACTTTTTTCAAGTAATGAGTAAAGTAAGGGATTACTATTGCAAAAACGGTAATTAGATTACCGTTACTTTCCCGTAGGAACAATGCGTTACTGCGTTACTAAAACCGTGATGTTTTTGCGAGAATGTCTCATGACAGTGACGTAAGCGAGTGCGACGTTCGTGACAACAGCTGTGTGCAGATCAACAATGGATCATATATCGAGTGCAGAGAGAGTATGAGCGTGCAGCGTTTAAAGCGTGGAAGTACTGACCTTACTTTGAGTTTGATTCCATAAAAAGTGACAAAAACATTAGTGTCCGTTGTGCGTGGGAAGAAAACTTCTTTTTACAGCGAAAAAAACCCTAAACTTCCGAACAAGCACCGAGTAGCTACGACGTAATGGGAAACTCACAGAGAAACTCGTGGATTCTTCCACTGACCGCGGCACACCTGCACCAGGGTAAACCTCCGCCTACCCCACTCCTGCTTTACAGGTGAAAATAGAGCAACAGGACCGCTAGTCTTTGACTTTATTTTCTGCTGTGTTTTACTTGCATCTATTTGAAAGACTGAGTGTAAACACAAAAAATATTTTATTTTATGTGATGGAATGTGCAGAAAATAGGTTTAAATGTTAAACTAATTTCTTCCAGTCAGAGAATGTTGCAGATAATTAAATTTTTGCTTGATGCATAAAGTTAAAAGATTAAAACTAATAAAACAAGTTTTAAAAAGAGACTTTTCCATTTGATTACATTTTGTATGATGATTATGTAGAAAAAGTAGAATTGGGCTGAAAGATCTATCACTTTATCACCTATTCAGGTTGTAAATCGTGTTTTTAAAAAGTAACTAAGTAACTAAGTAATTAATTACATTTGAAAATACGTAATCAGTAAAGTAACGGGATTACTTTTTGGGGGAAGTAATCAGTAATTAGTTACTGATTACTTTTTTCAAGTAACTTGACCAACACTGCCTATGGTTGTGAGTAGTCTCGAGTCTCACAGTCATACAGTCCATGATGGATTGCAGCTGCTGGGACAGTTTAGCTTGTTCTGCCACATATTCAGATCTGTTCCACACTAGAACACCAGTCTAACCAGAACCCACAGCTGAGAACAAACTGGTTTGTGTGCCAGACTCAACTGGAACAATGACTGCTGTCACTGCAGTTCAGGACACTGGTATTGGAGTTCTTAAGGTGAGGAAAGTACGGACATCTGACTGTTGCCCCAAAGTTTATTTTTGCTTACACGTTTATTTCTTTAAGGAAAATGTGTGTTTCTGGTTTCACCCACATACGTGTGCAGATGCACTGGAGTGACATCACATTCTTAATCCATAAGGCTTTAATGGCCCACCCTTTGCAGCTATAGCAGCTTCCACTCTTCTCAGAGTGATTGTTTTCCACAATGTTTAGCAGAGCGTTCATCGAAACTTTTGACCATTTTTCTCAGAGGCGCATTTGCGAGGTCAGACAGAAGGTCTGGTCCCGGCTATTTCACCCTCTATCGGGTTGAGGTCAGGACTCTGTGCTAGCCAGAGTTCTTCCACATCTAACTTGCTCCATGCTCAAGTCAGAAGTGCCATTATCCTGACAGCTTCCAAACCCAGATTCATCCATCGCCAGACGGAGAAGCATGATTTGACGCTCCAAAGAGCACGTCTCCACTGCTCCAGAGTCCAGCGCCGGTGTGCTTTACCCAACTGCATCGGATGGTTTGCGTTGTGTTTGGTGACGTAAAGCCTCAGAGTTGCTTAGCTATGGAAACCCGTTCCATTAAGCTCTCTGCAAACTGCTCTCGAACTAATCTGAAGAGCCACATGGAGTTTGGAGGTCATTAGCATTTGATGCTGAAAGTTGGTGACCTCTGTGCACACTGTGCAAAGCATGGTGGACGAAGAAGCACTGTCATCGGGGAATCTGTTAAAGTGTCACAAATAAGACAGTTCGCAGAGGATAATCCTGTGATTGGTGGTCAGAGATTCAATTCAGTCTTATTTACATAGTGACAAATCACAACAGCAGCTGGTTCAATGGGGCGTATTGTATAAAGCTCTTTGAGCGTTGAACAGTTTGTAGGTGGCAGTCGTTTTTTTGTTTTATTGTAATGACCACAACCATTTAAATCCTAGAAATGTCAACATATTAAGACTTTTATAGTTGTAGCACTGCTGACTGCTGCTCACGTGATTCATGTGATATATGTGTTTGCAGGTGAGTCAGGATGGTAAAGCCCTGCTGGATGTCCTCCAGAGGCCTCTCAGTCCAGGCAACTCGGAATCTCTTACAGCCACTGCAAATTACTCCAAAGCGGTCAGTATCCCTGTGTTACCAACAGGAAACATGCCGACACCATCTACCGATTAAGCTAACATTCGTGTTTCTCTGTAGGTGCACTGTATCTTGGACGTGGTTCATGAGGTTCTTCACCATCAGCGGCGTCTGGAGAACATTTGGCAACATCGAAAGGTCCGATTGCACCAGAGACTGCAGCTCTGTGTATTCCAGCAAGATGTCCAGCAGGTAAACACACGGCAACGATGCGTTCAGGGCGTGACCAAAAGGTTCTGAGAACAGATCCATAAACACGTTATATTTCCATCCTTCTGGTCAGTCTCTCATTGAAGACCAGCTTCTTTTTTCAGATGGGCTGCTATTTTTCCATCTATCAGTGAAAGACCCGTTTTGCCCCGTTGTACTTGCGCCTCTGTTGTGATCTCCTGAGCTGTGTGGTGAAATCATGGCGCGCATGCCTGGACATGTCTACATGGTGGAGATATCAGCCAGAATGATTACAGTTTTGATTTTGATGGAAATATTCTCATCCCATCCTAGCAAATGTCCCCGTGCTGGCCAACAGTGGGTAGCAGTGGCTGTAACTGTCGGGCAGTGTGGGCAGGGAACTCCAATGTGCCAATGCAAAGCCCACAGCAGTTTTGGGGGTCCCCCCACATGGCTTCCTGTGGGGAAGCTTGCAGTCCACATCTAGAGTGTGGGCATGCTGTGCATACATACACTGCAGGCCTACAATGGGCCCCACTGGAGACTCTACTTAGTGTGGACGGTCCACAGTCAGCCCAGCCCTGTGGCTCCAGTTTGACACATTGACACACGTGCATCACCGACAGCAATGACCGATGTGTGTGATGAACTGTGCAGACGCGTACCCCACGTTCTCTGCTGCCTTCTGTTTCTGCCTCAGACGTGCGTGGTGGGAACATCGTGGTGACAAAGTGCTCTGGCGTCAGATAGTGAGGCACCAGGAATGAGATACAACCAAGCACCAGGGGCGATCGTGGCTCAAGAGTTGGGAGTTCGCCTTGTAATCGGAAGGTTGCCGGTTCGAGCCCCGGCTTGGACAGTCTCGGTCGTTGTGTCCTTGGGCAAGACACTTCACCCGTTGCCTACTGGTGGTGGTCAGAGGGTCCGGTGGCGCCAGTGTCCGGCAGCCTCGCCTCTGTCAGTGCGCCCCAGGGTGGCTGTGGCTACAATGTAGCTGCCATCACCAGTGTGTAAATGTGTGCATGAATGTGTGGATGACTGGATATGTAAAGCGCTTTGGGGTCCTTAGGGACTAGTAAAGCGCTATATAAATACAGACCATTTACCATTTACATCAGTCCATTCATCTCTGCCTGAGCAGGTTTTTGTTCTTTGTTAAATAAAATCACTAACATGAAACGACTTTCAGTGTCTCTGCATCAAACTTCAGCAGTAGTGTGCTGGGCTTTAACACATGCAGCTCCAATTCAGACGGTGCCACCTATAGGTTCAGTAAGGAACAGCAGGTACATGGTTAAACATTACTGTGCAAAAGTCTCAGCCTCCCCCACATTTCTTTATATTTAGACTTTAATGTAGCAATAGTTTTCCTTTAAAATCAGTAGTGGACTAAAGAGAGTTTTTAGTAATCCACTCAACGCTGACCTATGACCTATGACCTATGAGTCATGCAGGCATAAAAAGGTCCCAAACTCAAGGAATAAACCATCAAGTGAAAGCAACACAGTGAAGCACTTTCAGTCATGGCCTTTATTGAAGCAGTCAGTGTGTCACCGAATCACTGTTAGTATTTCCTATTTTTATTAAATAAAGAAAGCGAGGGGTGGCATTGCACGTCACTCCATGTTTCAGTCGTGTGTATTTTCCACGTCTGAGTGTAGAGCTATGCTGTAAGGAAGTGCGAGCTCCGTGCAGCTTTCCAAATCCTTGAAGCTGTTATTCAGTGAGACTGAACGTCTGAGCTTCTACAAGTGAACCTCACACATGAAAGCTAGCTGGCTATAAACACACAGGTGGTTGGGACGGTGAATCACTAATGCATTTACCAGCTCGGCTCTGACAACATGCAGGTCCAGGTGGTGCCAGCGTTTGCTTGTCCAGGTCGGTCAGTGTGATGATGTGTGGTGAAGCTTTCGCACAGTACAGGAGGTTTTGTTAACGAATCCCACTTTGTTGAATTTTCATGCAAGGCCCAGCTGTACATATGTGTTTTTATATTTCTTTGGGGGAAATATAAAAACACTCTTTAACTTTTCTGGAGGACAGACACATATCAGCACATTGAATTCATTTGCACAGGCCTGATGTGTCTGCAGCTCTAATGCATTTAGTGTATGTACAAACAGGCCTTGGCAGAGCGAGTTAGAGCTGCAAACTCACAGATGAATGCTCCAAGTTTTGGCGCCATGCAAATATTTATTTGACCCTGGGGAGACTGTGGGAGAGTGTTTAAGAGAAGTAAGAAGACAAAGAGACAGACTGAAGAAGAGATCATATCAGTGGGTTATAAATTCACTTAAAGCAGAGCTTTGCAAGTTGTGCTTGTCATGCATCACTTTCTATGAGCCCCCAGAGAGAGAGGCACAGGCACAGAAAGTGAGAAGCGACTTTATACAATCGTGCATGAATCACTAAAAAAGGCTGTTCCACGAGTGCTAATGCTACAGGATATACATGACCCCATGAAGAGTGAGAGATGCAGACGTGAAGGCTGAGTGGATCGCCAAAGACAGTCCAGCTGCAGTTTCAGTCTGTGTGCATCGTGACCCGACGCTGACCTCTCTGCGGCTCCAGCTGGACCTGCTGCACTGACATCATGAGTGCACGCTGTTGCTTCAAGGCCTTGAAACGCATCATTTGCTAATGTGCAACAGGCTGGATGTTAATCCTTAGGATCCAGAGGTTTTCTGAGCTGCTGGTCTTACTGGATAGAAGACAGGCTGCCTGGATTCATATTTTATTGCAGCAGTCATGCGTAACATGCAGAAATGAAGACATGTCAATATTTCAGTATGAACATTTAATGGAAAGAATGGGCCTCTGTTAGTACACCGTGCACCTCGTTTCCATTTATTATTGGACATCTGAATGTCTTCAAATTATTGTCACTGTATTTACACAGCTATATATACATATATATGTCCTGCAGGAGACTCAAAGAGTAATGAGTGAGAGATCCAACATTTGGTTTCATGTCCAAACTCTGATTACATTGCATTGATTTGTTTGATCTTACATGGCACTAGAGGTGGGAATCACCATACATCCCATGATACGATATTATCACAATACTTAACGCACGATACGATATTATTGCAATTTTTAAAAATATTTTGCGATATTCAGATTCTGTACATAAAGGTAAACTTTATCAATATTCATTTTCTCTAATATCAAAGTCTCACACTCAGTCTTTCTCTCATTTCAGTTTGATTGTTGACAAACTGAACGGTTTGTATTACAGTCTAGTCCAACTTAACTGAATCAACCATCTGGTACAATTATAGCTATTCTGAACTATGCAGTTTATGAAAACTATGCAGCCCCTTCAGCAACTGAAGAATTTGAAAGTAAATTAAAACAAAATATAATTTTACATTAAATAAAAAAGTTTTAAACTTAATTAAAATAAAACATGTCTTAAATTAAAATAAGTAAACTGTCATGTTTATTGCTGCCAAAAACAAGTTAAACACATTTGGACAGTGAAGGAATGTCAGGATTCTTGCTCAGAAAAAGGATCAACATGCTCTGAAGTCAGAGCACAAAAACCTTTTTGTAACAAAGTATCGATTTCTGCTGTCCCTGTATCCATACATTATTAGCAAACAAAATATCAGGATGCTACACAGTATCCATTTTTTCCCCACCCCTACATGGCACACAGCAGTGTGTAGCAGTGGAAACATTCTGACGTCATCAAGTGAACAAGTAACCAGTCAGCTGCAGGGAACTACACACTCAGGATTTTTCTCAGCTAACCAAACTGTGGAGGTGCAGGTTGACTCTGGAGTCTGTACATTGAAATTCCACAGGCAGGTCACCCACTACCCCTTGTGGAACGAAGGGACCACCACTATGCCACTTAATAGCCAATAATATATTTTAAGAAACCACAATTTCTTTCAGCAAATTATTTTAGTCAGAGTTTTAGTGGCTCTCAAACCTTTACAGGCCAAAAACGTGTTTATTCCCAGTCTGATGAACTGGGACCAGTACTGGGGTTACTGTCCAGGGGAGAAAGGGCTACAAAAGCCACAGAGCTAACAGCTCATAACATACGAAATATGAAAAACATAGCATGGAGACATCCTGTTCTCCTCAGCTGCAGTGACCTACATTTCCCACCCAGATCATGAAGGTTTCATTGATTTCATTCTTTATTCATGAGCTCTGAGACCATTCTGTGTATTTCTACACATGTCGGCAGAATAAGAGTTGGAAGCAGAAACGAGAGGTTTAGCAGGTGACCTTAAATCTGTGTCTTCGGGGATGATCTAACGAAGGTGTTTTCTCCCGTCCAGGTGATGGACTGGATAGAAAACCACGGCGAGGCTTTCCTCAGCAAACACACGGGCGTCGGGAAATCCCTCCACAGAGCCCGAGCCCTGCAGAAGAGACACGACGACTTTGAAGATGTAGCTCAGGTAAGTTATTGGATTTGATCTTTTCTGTTGTTTTATGTTGTGCTGCAGTTTAGCTGAACAAGAGCAGGTCCAACTCGTCTAGGTCTTGTTAGCAGCAGAAATAAAAAAAGGTCAGTTTTGGATTGTTTTTAATCACGTTTATCTGCTCGCTGTGCAAACATCTGTTAGTTATTTGCTCTGATTAATTCCAAATTTTCTAAAGCACCGTGCCTGCTGGTGGAAGCATTAGGAAATGCCTTTACACGACCATATATGGTCGAAGGCTTTTCTGAAAGCTCTGCAGAAGATGTTATCCACATCCATTCCTCGATTTCACCGCTGCAGTTTGTCCTGTGTTAAACAAACAGCTCAAAGTGATCTCGTGTGCGTTTGAAGCTTCACATGAACAGCTCACTCAGCCTCCTAACTTTATCTTTTATTGTGTGTTTATTTTTGCAGTCCTAACTGTGGCACTTTGGCCGGCTGTGGTTGGTTTTAACGTGAGATAAAAATGAATGTCGACTTGACTTTATATGCAGCTGAAGTTGTGAAGCCTGGATCATGTGTCGGTCAGATTTGGCCCCTCGTCTGCCGGTGCACGGGCCGCGTGGCGTAAAGTCCAAGGGCTGATTTATTTATAGGCTTCAGACAATAAAAGTCCTTGTACAACATTATTGTTGCTGCGATGCTCTCTCTTAGTCGTTTTGTCATCTCTCCTCTGTCATTTTATTCTCTTCATATGGAAAAAAGTAGGGATGCACCGATACCGATACTGGTATCGGGTATCGGGGCCGATACTGTAAAATGTGTGTGTACTCATACTCGTAAAAGTTAACCGATACCAACTTATTTCATTAATCAGAGGGTGGCTTGTCATTTCTGTTGTAGTTTGTTAGATTGGCCACTAGGGGGCCAATTATTATTTTATTTATTATTTATTTTATCATTTTTTATATTTTATTATTTATTTAATAATAATTATTTTGTTTGTTTGTTTACAATATGGACACTCTGCAACAATTTAAAAGTTTAATTTATTCTCAAACCTAATTTGTATTTATTTTATTCCAAACAGAAGTGTTTATTTATTATTCTGAAAGCTCGAGACAGTGCCAATAGTTCAGTGATATTTTGTTAAATTACAATGTGGAGACTCTGCAATAATTTAACAGAAGTGCTTATTTTTCACTTGAAATTTTTTTGTGGTTATTTTTATTAAGATTTTATTTTTTATCGGCAGGAAATATAATAAAACCTGTCTTCCAATTCATTGCATTTGTGTGTGTGTGTGTGTGTGGTAGAAGTATTGTTTTTTGTACTCTGTATCGGCAAGTACTCAGATCCAAGTATCGATTTGAAAAAATCGGTATCGTTGCATCCCTAGAAAAAAGTTTTTCAAGTTCTCTGCAAAAACAATATATTGATCTTTTATTAATTGATCTTTTTAACTGGAGTCGTGTCAGAGCTGTCTGTAAGTACCAGGAAGCATCGGTGTAACTGGAATCTGTTACATTGGTTAATACAGTAAAGGGATAATCCCATAAAGAAGCGAGTGGTAATCCTATAAAGAGTAGTTGTATAATCGGATATTTACACTCTGGATTAGGATTATCCTTCAGATCACCAGTGTTTCCATGACTCTCTGTTCTTTCCCTCGTGGTTTTGCAACTTGGATACATGTAGCACGTGTCAGATGAATATCTAAGTATATCTGCACAAACAGGAAGACGTGGCACGTGTCTGCAAGTCTTTGTGATGTTGCTTTTCTCGTATACTGTGAAAGTTGTCATTTTGGTTAAGTAGTAGTTTATGATTTGATATGCTGTGTCATTGCTCATCTGATTGTGAGCGTCTAAACCTCCCGAACATCAAACAGAATGACTTAAATACTATTTTACTGCCTCTGAAGTCGTCATCTTCCAACTTCTCCTCCCTGCTTTAAGCCTTCATTTCTTCAGAGAGCGTTGGCTCAGTCGCCTGCTTCACTACAGAGACGTGTTGGCTGATTAGGACGTCTCAACTGAAAACTGAAAATATGTGTGTACAACGTTTGGTATGTGGATTGTGTCTATGAGCAGTTACTTATTACAGGTGATTGGTTGTTGCAGCTTATTGACAAGATAACAGCCTTTTGTATGGAGTCTACATTAGTGTGGGAGCATTTATCTGATGTATTTATTGTGTCGGACCATCAGTCGACCTTTTGTCCAGCTGTCTGTGGGGGTTGGAGCCCCTCCATACTATAGGGTGAGTCCACCCTGTGCAGTCATACAGCTAACACAGAGAAACAGTCGCACACACACCTGCAGAATCACAGAGTGTAACCTAAATGCATATTTAACCTCCTAAGACCTGAGTGCGTTTTTAATTTCTCTGTGCCGTTTGGGCTGATGGGCACCTGATGAATGTGAAAACAAAGAATTACCTGATTTTTGTTTCTGAGAAAAATGAGATTCACATAAGAGGACATTAGTTTTAAATTTCAATAGAACAGTGGCAGCATAACGTCCTCGTAAGTGGACATCAGGCCCTTGCAGAGACTCTACACATTAGTGGCAAAACACCAGGACCTGAAAAATTCAAAGAACAAAGGTTACGCCCTCGTCTATAAGTGTATAAGGAATCTTCTGAAGGTGGTTTTATTCAAAGTTTCTTATATAATATAAGAATTAGGGATGCAACGATACCAATTTTTTCAAACCGATACTTGGATCTGAGTACTTGCCGATACAGAGTACAAAAACCGATACTTCTACCACACACACACACACAAATGCAATGAATTGGAAGACAGGTTTTATTTTATTCTCTGCCGATAAAAAATAAAATCTTAATAAAAATGACCACAAAAAAAATTTCAAGTGAAAAATAAGCACTTCTGTTAAATCATTGCGGAGTCTCCACAATTTAACAAAATATCACTGAACTATTGGCACTGTCTCGAGCTTTCAGAATAATAAATAAACGCTTCTGTTTATTTATTATATTTCATATCGCGGCTCGAGTATGCTGAGAAGACGGTTCAATCCTCTGTTTTCCACGACCGGCATTGGCTGGTCATCCAGAGCGATAAAATGAGTCAGAGCCTCTGTTATTTAAACTGCCCGTGGATTTTCTCTTGACATTTTTCATCGCTTTTCCAAAACCTGAGTTAAAGCTGAGTTGTTTAGCCTAGCTACAGCAGCCTCCAGTTTCTCTTTTTTATCTGGAGCTGCCAGTCTCACTCGCCTAACCCTGTGCCTGTTTAGCGCGGGATGTCCCCCTAGTGGCCAATCTAAAAAACGACAACAGAAATGACAAGCCACCCTCTGACTAATGAAATAAGTTAGTATCGGTTCATGGTATCGGTTTACTTTTATGAGTATGAGTACACACACATTTTACAGTATCGGCACCGATACCCGATACCAGTATCGATACCAGTATCAGTATCGGTGCATCCCTAATAAGAATTACTACACATAATGTCAGAAAACTCTGATACTAAAGATACTTGGATATCATTGGATGCTAAACAGGCCTTCGATTGGTTCCATCTAATTTCCCAGATTGGGTTTTGGTTTGTGTTTCTCAAGAGGATCAGAATTTTACACACAGAGCCGATTGGCAAGCGTAACAAATGGAAGGACTTCTAAACCAATAACAGCGACCTACCCAACAAGGGTGCCCTCCTCCACCAGTGCTGTTGGCCCTCGACCTGGAGCGCTGAGATACACCGAGCTTTGACTGGAATCCAATGAATGACAAGCACATCTTATATATCTCTACCCCGATGATGTTCTCCTCTTCTTATCAAATCTGGCAGTATCTTCAACCTCATAAAACAAAGTGATGCATTTGGACAGTTTTTGGAATAAATTATACAAAATCATCAGTGGTCAGCACTGTTGCCTCACAGCAAGAAGGTCCTGAGTTCAAGTCCACCATCAGGTCTTTCTGTGTGGAGTTTGCATGTTGTCCCTGCCGTGTGGCTGCTCTCCGGGTACTCCAGCTTCCTCCCACAGTCCAAAGACATGCAGTTAGTGGGGCTTGGTTATTGGTAGCTCTGAGGTGCCCATAGGTGTGAGTGTAAGTGTGGATGTTGTCTTAGTGTTAGCCCTGCAGCAGACTGGCGACCTGTCCAGGGCGTAGCCCGCCTCTCACCCTGAAACAGCAGGGATAGGCTCCGCCTCCCCACGACCCTGGAAAAGGATCAATGTTATATTTGCATCAAGAGGAAAAAGATTCTCAAATAACAAAATCACTGTTTAAAAATGCAAAAGGAGGATTCATGTTTTAATTCATGTTCATGATTTTTTAAGAATCAAAATTGAACCTGATATAAAAACAACCATTTGAACATTTTAAGGATTCACCAAAATGTTTTTTCTTTTATCTTTCTTTCTTTCAATTTTATTTATATAGCGCCAAATCACAACAAAAGTCGCCTCAAGGTGCTTCATAGATACAGAGAAAAACCCAACAATCATATGACCCCCTATGAGCAGCACTTTGGCGACAGTGGGAAGGAAAAACTCCCTTTTAACAGGAAGAAACCTCCGACAGAACCAGGCTCAGGGAGGGGCGGGGCCATCTGCTGTGATTGGTTGGGGTGAGAGAAGGAAGACAGGATAAAGACATGCTGTGGAAGAGAGACAGAGATTAATAACAGATATGATTCAATGCAGAGAGGTCTGTTAACACATAGTGAGTGAGAAAGGTGACTGGAAAGGAAAAACTCAATGCATCATGGGAATCCCCCGGCAGCCTACATCTATTGCAGCATAACTAAGGGAGGATTCAGGGTCACCTGGTCCAGCCCTAACTATATGCTTTAGCAAAAAGGAAAGTTTGAAGCCTAATCTTAAAAGTAGAGATAGTGTCTGTCTCCTGAATCCAAACTGGAAGCTGGTTCCACAGAAGAGGGGCCTGAAAACTGAAGGCTCTGCCTCCCATTCTACTTTTAAATACTCTAGGAACAACAAGTAGGCCTGCAGAGCGAGAGCGAAGTGCTCTAATAGGGTGATATGGTACTACAAGGTCATTAAGATAAGATGGGATAAGATAAGATTTTTCTCACCAGTCTATCCTGATGCAATGATGCATCCTTTTCAGCAGGAGGAGCTTTAGGAGCCTTTAAACTATGGCGAGTAAAGGCTTCAGAAAACAGGAGCTCTTCATTCAAACAGCGCCCGTATGATGGGCTGTGTCTAAACTTTGATATCTCTAAGAAGCAGTCGAGACAGTTTATTTAAACCAAACATCAGTCGTTCATATCTGAACCACAGCTCTTAAACCTCGAAGACCAAATGATAAAGAAAGACACATTTCAGTGTTTATAATGTAACTGCTGCCTTTGACAGTCTGTCAGTAACAGATTACAGGCAATGAAAACTGATATTAAGATGTTTAAACTCTCAGTTCACACAAGACTGAGATGATTACAGGAGTTAATGACAGTGAGACCTTACCCCTGAAAACTGAACTGGTGGTCTCCTGATATTCCTGATGTTTGTTTGAAGTATTCTGGGTACTTTGTGTCAGTGTGTGTGAGACTCCAGAAATCCTGAAAGATGCGAGTGCAGACGTTGTTGAGTCTTTGGTTCCAGCTCCTGTGAACCTCCAGTTTAGTTCTTCTGATATGTTTGAGTTTCGTGGTTTTCCTTCATTATGATTCATGCTTTGCCTCCGTGTCATGCCCATGTGTCTCCGGTCAGCATCTCTGTGTTTCCTGTTTTATTTTGACAGTCTTTGTTGGGCTTCCCTCTGTCTCCTCCTTAATCTGTCCCAGCTGTGTCCCCATGTGGTTGCACTCCCCGATCACCTCCTGTCTGTGTATACTGTGCGAGTTTCCCCCTGACCTTTGCTGCGCTCCTCCCGAGATTTCTTATGTCAACATTTCCAAGGTTTTCCTAGTGATCCGGGTTTTGTGATTCTGTGTCCTGTGGTCGGCGTTTGGTTCCTCACACGAAACACATGATCTGTCTCCGGGTATCCTGACAGTTGGAGTACAGGTGGTGCAAACACTGTCTGCTGGGCATCTCCCCAGAGAGCCCTGCTTCATCAATATGTATTGATTTTTGGACTTTTAGGGGCTGGAAGAATCAATCATTGGAGACAAAAGGAAATGTGGTCACATGTTCTGTTGGACAAACTGTGAGAGGAAAGGCAGAGGGTTTGAAAATGTATGGAGACTGTGATTGGACAACAGTGCAGATCAATCGTTGGTCTGTATCTGAATGTGTTTGCTCAGGGCGACTGTCTTTTTGGTATCGTGCACTGCCAGCCGTGGTTCATTACACCAAACAAAGGAAATGTTTCTCTACCTTGCAGAACACTTACACCAACGCAGACAAGCTGCTGGAGGCGGCCGAACAGCTCGCGCAGACCGGAGAGTGTGACCCGGAGGAAATCTACAAGGCAGCTCGACACCTGGAAGTGCGAATCCAGGACTTTGTCCGGCGGGTGGAACACAGGAAGCTGCTGCTTGACATGTCTGTCTCCTTCCACACACACACGAAGGAGGTGGGGACAGTTTTTATTCCATGTAGCCACAGAGACAGGTGATGTGTGTTATTCACTCTCTTTGCATTGACGATCATTTCTGTCTGCGTGTCTGCATCCAGCTGTGGTCGTGGATGGAGGAGCTGCAGAAGCAGCTGCTGGACGATGTGTGCTGCGATTCTGTGGACTCGGTGCAGACTCTGATCCAGCAGTTCCAGCAGCAGCAAACAGCCACACTGGAGGCAACGCTCAATGTGATTAAAGAGGGGGAGGAGCTAATACAGCAGCTGAGGTAACAGTCACGCTCTTCTTATTATGGCAGTATTAGGGCGAAGCTGACACCAACTAACAACTGAAGCAGTGAAATGAGGATTTCTGAAGTTAATAGAGCATCTCAGATTGTAGCAGCAATACTTCAAATGTCATGAAAACACACAGACACATAAATACTACACAAAACGAAATAACAGAAACCCAGTGATGGCAGCAGAAACAGGAGGGGTGGAGCAGCGAGTTCAGGGGTGGTGTCAGGACCAGAGATGGGCAGTAATGCGTTACGCGTTACTGTAATCCGATTACTTTTTTCAAGTAACGAGTAAAGTAAGGGATTACTATTGCAAAAACGGTAATTAGATTACCGTTACTTTCCCGTAGGAACGCTGCGTTACTGCGTTACTAAAACCGTGAGTTTTTTGCGAGAATGTCTCATGACAGTGACGTAAGCGAGTGCGACGTTCGTGACAACAGCTGTGTGCAGATCAACAATGGATCATATATCGAGTGCAGAGAGAGTATGAGCGTGCAGCGTTTAAAGCGTGGAAGTACTGACCTTACTTTGAGTTTGATTCCATAAAAAGTGACAAAAACATTAGTGTCCGTTGTGCGTGGGAAGAAAACTTCTTTTTACAGCGAAAAAACCCCTAAACTTCCAAACAAGCACCGAGTAGCTACGACGTAATGGGAAACTCACAGAGAAACTCGCGGATTCTTCCACTGACCGCGGCACACCTGCACCAGGGTAAACCTCCGCCTACCCCACTCCTGCTTTACAGGTGAAAATAGAGCAACAGGACCGCTAGTCTTTGACTTTATTTATTTTCTGCTGTGTTTTACTTGCATCTATTTGAAAGACTGAGTGTAAACACACAAAATATTTTATTTTATGAGCTGGAATGTGCAGAAAATAGGTTTAAATGTTAAACTAATTTCTTCCAGTCAGAGAATGTTGCAGATAATTAAATGTTTGCTTGATGCATAAAGTTAAAAGATTAAAACTAATAAAACAAGTTTTAAAAAGAGACTTTTCCATTTGATTACATTTTGTATGATGATTATGTAGAAAAAGTAGAATTGGGCTGAAAGATCTATCACTTTATCACCTATTCAGGTTGTAAATCGTGTTTTTAAAAAGTAACTAAGTAACTAAGTAATTAATTACTTTTGAAAATAAGTAATCAGTAAAGTAATGGGATTACTTTTTGGGGGAAGTAATCAGTAATTAGTCACTGATTACTTTTTTCAAGTAACTTGACCAACACTGGTCAGGACCCACACAGCTGATCCATCCTGTAGGACACCGGGAAGTGTTGGACTAACTGGAGCATCCAGCTGGAACGCTGTAAAAGTTGGTTGGAAGAAACGAGTAAAAGAAAAAACGATCATTTTGAGAAAAAAGCTGAAATGATCTTTGGGGAAAAAGTCCAGAGTTTACAGTTGTTTTATAAAATGCCTCTTTACTGCAGGAGGGTGGAACTGCTGTGCCTTCATACTGATCACCACTCTTTGTTTATGTGCTAATGAAACATGATTTCCTTCCAACTGTGAAGCAGGATTTCAGTAACTCAGAGGGAGCAGCAGCAGTTTGTCTTGAAACGACAGTATCTTTACAGCTTTATTCTCCAAATGATCAATAATGTTTTAATTAATACTCAGCCTATTTTATTTTTACGACACCAGCACAAGGTTATAAACTCACAGTGCATCGTGCACAAGCACGAATGCTGGCAGTGCTTCGGTTACTCTGTAGGGTCTGCAAAGAGCTGCAGAAGCCTGGGAATGCATACGAGTTGGACCATTTTGAATCGTCTCCTCCTGTATCCTGTGTTTTTGCAGGGATGCAGCCATGTCCACCAATAAGACGCCACACTGCAGTTCCATTGCGCACATACAGGGTGTGCTGCAGCAGCTGGATGAAGCCCAGGGCCAGATGGAGGAGTTGTTCCATGAACGCAAAATCAAGCTGGACATCTTTCTGCAGCTTCGAATCTTTGAGCAGTACACGATAGAGGTCAGGCAGTTACCCTCAGACACGCAAAACTAGACGTGATGTGTTAACGCCAATTAATGCGCTTTCTTTCACCGAGCAGAATAGAAAAAAATATTTTGCTAATTTTGAGGTTTTGTCTGCACAAGTCGGCTCAAATCAGCTGCTGGACCGGGTCTGTTGTTCACTTGAATCTTTATGATTGCTCACTCTTCCCGCTCTGGCAGGTCACGGCAGAACTAGACGCTTGGAACGAGGATCTGTCTCGTCAGCTGAACGACACCGGCCGCTCGGGTGCTAGCAGCAGCGGCAGCAGCGGGGGAGGCGGTGCCTCGTCCGCCGGCTCGGAGGACATCGGTCTGGCAGAACAGCGGCTGAAGCGGCACGCAGAGAGGAAAGCAGCCATGAACAACATGACCTATGAGGTGATGCAGCAGGGTCAAGATCTGCACCAGTACATCATGGAGGTCCAGGCTTCAGGTAAGGAGGAGGAGGAGCGCAGGAGTGAACCGTGAGGTCTGAACTTGAATCTGACTTTTTTATCCACTGCCTTTAGCGCACAACTTCCTTTACACTAATTCGTCGACATGACAGAAGCAGAACGTGTGTGTTTGTCACAGGAATCGAGCTGACAGGAGAGAAGGACTTGGACTTGGCCTCTCAGGTTCAGGAGCTGCTGGAGTTCCTGCACGAGAAGCAGCAGGAGGTGGAGGTCAACGTGCAGCACACGCACACGCGGCTGGAGCAGACTCTTCAGCTGCGCCACCTGCAGGGAGAAGTTAAACAGGTGAAGGCACTCACGGGGACGACGAATCTTTAACCTACTTTGCTATTTAGCTTCAGTTTGTTGTCCCAGATCTGGAAAACATCGAGACTCAGAGAAAGCTAGTCCAACTAGAGCAACGTTGTTATCGACTGTTCTCGTTTTGAACATGCTCGATGCTGGAGAAGTGACAGGAACAACAGCCAGGCTGTGTAGACAGGAAGCACACTGCTACTGCTGCAAATGGATACAGCTGAATCATTTATTAAGCTCATGCCAACGTGCTAATAACACACAGGAACACCCTCACTGCTATCTGTCTGAGATCACTCGCCTGCCATGGCTAATGTCATCTTTCACAGGACCACTCTCACTCCAAACACACATCACATACTCACAGTTTGTCATGTTTCGAGGCGTCCCATAGGAATGCCAAAGGCAACCTCGCGTGTCCCTGTGATTGGATGGAATCCAACAGGATGGGGTTGGAGGTTGGCGCACCTGAGGGAAATCACTCCTTCTCTGCACTTAAATGATTGTTGTTGATGTGGACGTCGAGCTGTGAGCGGAGAGCTGCAGCCGGGCGAGGGAAGATGTCACTGAGCGGTGCCACAGTCACATGGTGTCATATGTTACGTTTTGGGATGTGAACGCGTTGATTTCACCGCGTTACAAAGAAATGTAACCCGAGGAGTAGGGCTGGGCGATATGGCCTAAAATTCTTATCGCGATATAATTTAAAGCATGTGCGGTAACGATATATATCACGATATATTCTTTTCTTCTGTATAACGTATTTTCCGCACTATAAGGCGCACTTAAAATCCTTTAATGTATGAATTCTGGTTGTTCTTACTGACCTCGAACCGATTTTGGCTGCAGAAATCTGTTAAAAAATGTTTTAGTACAACTTTGGTAAGCTCACTGCTTGATGGATTGTCAGAGCATTACGGCTGCCGTAGTGAGGAGCTTCATGGAGGAACCTGGGTCCTAAACTCCGTCAGCTTCAGGTCCCAAAGTCAAACGAACACTGAGAGTTAAAACCGGTCTAAATTCTTTAATAAAATCATCAGCGTTGCTGCTTTATCAGGTGTAACAATTAAGTTTAACATCCATGAAAACAGAAGTTATTAAATTTAACGGAGTTAGAAGTTAGCAGGAAGTTAGCTCGCTAGCTTCCACCTAAACATTTCATACCATGTTCTGACAGAGATTTCTGAAACTAATTCAAACGTACAGCTCTGCTATCACTTCCAACATAAATGAAGACAGAAACTAAACAGCAGTGACGTTTGCAGGGTTACTGAAGTTGGACTACCTGGTATATAATGTTGTGCTACGTGATTGCTAGCGACACAGCTATGTTAGCATAACATTAGCACAGTAAAGCTGGAGGATGAACGCCAACTTTTTTTCCACTCGATAAAAGTTAACGTGAGAGATTCTGGTGGTCAGGGACAAATGCAATCGCATAGCAGGATGCTGTACACGGGCCAAACTTCAGTCAGGAGAACAACTGAGATCATTCATCCACGATACGAGGTTAGTTATTAATATACTGCAACAACATGGGAACAGAGCAGCTGCAGAGAATTCAACATTAATGAATCAATGTTACGGAAGTGGAGGAAGAGCATTTTTTGGCTTTCCCCATATTTCAAAAGTGCTTCATCTCTTTGCTGTGACTGTCGCCCGCCATAATTTGCAGATGGTAATGGTTGTAGCTGCTGCCATGCTTTCGACCAAAACATCAACATGCGCTATCGCGATAGAGCGATATAGTGAAAATCTCTATCGTTGGCCAAATTTATATCGTTTCTATCGCCCACCCCTACCGAGGAGCACATACATGTCACAGGTTCATCTTTTTACACTAGTTTTTTGTAAACTCTCAGAAGCTGTGTGTGTCGTGTAGTTGAAGTTCTGACAAACATAACATAGTGCAAGTGTGTCCATTAAGACATCAGTCAAAGCCAAAAACAGTCTATTTATTAACCTTTGACCTTTCACTGCTGTAGGTTTCCTTTTGTTAACAATGAAGCATCACACAAAAGGTCCGAGGGTGTAGTCCTACTGATATTTGGATGTACACATTATTAAAGATGTTTCAGTAAGTGTGTTAATAAAAACATTACTCATGATAAACGCTCACAGATGTTTGCAGGTGTTAGTCGTCCAGGACTGAAGCTTCACTCATGTTGCTCCACAGCGTCTACATGTTATGAGTACAGATATGATGTTAGTGAGGGAGGCTTTCCCGCCACACCTGCATGTTTATATAAGTCGTACGTTGTCATGGTGTCTGACTCGTTGTCTAGGTGTTGGGTTGGATACGTAACGGAGAGTCCATGCTGAACGCCAGCATGGTCAACGCCAGCTCGCTGTCTGAGGCCGAGCAGCTTCAGAGGGAGCATGAGCAGTTCCAGATGGCTATAGAGGTACAGACACACACACACACATCACCTAATTATTGGTACTCCAACCAGTTTTACTGTATATGAGTAATAATTTTTCAGTGTGTGCTGGTTTGAATTGTAGCAGATGTGCACGTGTGTGTGTGTGTGTGTGTGTGTGTGAACCAGGCTTACCTCAGTCATTTACATTCTGAGTTTGAACAGTAACAGATGCTTCACACACACTTACACACACACATTAAATCCTTTAAGTGCTGTCACTGGATGCTGTGGTGTTACTTTAAATAGCTGACCACAGAAGTCTGAAGGTGTGTGTGTGTGTGTCTTGATGATATGACTCCTGCATCTTCCTGCTGATGTGCTGCTGTGTACCCAGGCTCACCCACTCGTGCACAACATTATAAAATAAACTTTTGCCTCCATGTAGTTTTTCCCTCCTGCTGTATTTAACTGAAATAAAACAGGAAATGAAATGTTAGGATCATTTTAATACAGCTTAATTATCAGAATTGTAATCAAAGCTGTAAATGATCAGAGTCAAACTTTAAAGACTCTTTTTGTTTTAGAGCCCTTTAACCTTTAAGCCTTGTGTTTGTGTAGACCCCCACAAAGGCATGTTAGAAATGGTATATTGAACTGAGTTAGGGATGCACCGATACCGATACTGGTATCGGTATCGGTACTGGTATCGGTACCGATACCGATACTGGTATCGGTATCGGGGCCGATACTGTAAAATGTGTGTGTACTCATACTCGTAAAAGTTAACCGATACCATGAACCGATACCAACTTATTTCATTAATCAGAGGGTGGCTTGTCATTTCTGTTGTAGTTTTTTAGATTGGCAACTAGGGGGCCAATTATTATTTTATTTATTATTTATTTTATAATTTTTTATATTTTATTATTTATTTAATAATAATTATTATTTTGTTTGTTTACCATATGGACACTATAATTTAAAAGTTTATTTTATTCCAAACAGAAGTGTTTATTTATTATTCTGAAAGCTCGAGACAGTGCCAATAGTTCAGTGATATTTTGTTAAATTACAATGTGGAGACTCTGCAATAATTTAACAGAAGTGCTTATTTTTCACTTGAAATTTTTTTGTGGTCATTTTTATTAAGATTTTATTTTTTATCGGCAGAGAATAAAATAAAACCTGTCTTCCAATTCATTGCATTTGTGTGTGTGTGTGGTAGAAGTATCGGTTTTTGTACTCTGTATCGGCAAGTACTCAGATCCATGTATCGGTATCGTATCGGTTTGAAAAAATTGGTATCGTTGCATCCCTAAACTGAGTGATAGTGGAGATAATAACCACATCTCCTCTCTTCCAGTCTCTATTCCACGCTAACTCTCTCCAGAAGACGCATCAGAGTGCTCTGCAGGTCCAACAAAAAGCTGAGGTGAATCTTCTTTAATGCCTGACTAACTGTTTCCCTTCGTTTCTCTGTCGTCAGTAGTTGACAGCTGCCCATCGTGACCTCTTTTGCTCCTTTTATCAGATGATGCTACAGGCGAGTCATTATGATCCAGAGGCAATTCGAAGCTGTGCTGAGAAGGTTGCCGTTCACTGGCAGCAACTGATGCTGAAGATGGAGGACCGTCTGAAGCTGGTCAACGCGTCCGTAGCCTTCTACAAGACATCTGAACAGGTGCGCTTCAAGCAAACGCCGCCATCGCTGTTTTTGTTTTCTTACATCAGCAACGGGAAGGTAACTGTTTGTGCGTCTGTGCAGGTGTGCAGTGTGTTGGAGAGCCTGGAGCAGGAGTACCGCCGCGATGAAGACTGGTGCGGCACACACGACAAAGTGGGAAGTTCGTCCGACAGCGACCACCTGCTGCCTCTGATCAGTAAGCACCTGGAGCAGAAAGAAGCCTTCCTCAAGGTGATTTCATGTCTCACTGTCTAAAAGAACAAAGCAGGCTGCTGGCCATGTTTGATAAATAATGTATGCAGATGATGCCATCATATTCTACACAACTAATAACATATATATATAAAAAATCTATATATAAAAAGAGTTCTCAGATGTTGTTCCTGCTGGAGACTCTTGCCTAGCTTGATGGTCACTGCCCCAAGTGCTCCGATTAGCACTGTTGCCTTCATCCTCCACATCTTCTCCAGCTTCTCATGTTCCTCCTCCCTGCGATAGCTACCACTTGGTATAGCTACACCTATCACAACGGCCGTCTCCTGCTGCTTGTCTGCCACTATGTTGGTTAGCCATCACCAGTTTGTCCGTCTGTATCTGGAAGTCCCACAAGATCTTAGCTCGGTCATTCTCCACCACCCTGGGGGCGTCTCCTATGTTGACCTTGGGGCTTCCAGGTTATACTCGGCACAGTTGTTCCTGTACACTATGCCGGCCACGTGGTTATGGCATTCCATGTATGCCCTGCCTGCTAGCATCTTGCACCCTGCTGTTACGTGCTGGACAATGTTCCCTCTAATGTTTCATGTGTCTGAGCGAACACACAAACTCCCTGAGCGTCCCTTGGACCACTGTGAGCCAAGGTTATTATCGTTAACGAAAACTAACGAAATAACAAAAACTAGAAGTGAAAAAACATTTTCGTTAACGGAAATAAAAATAAAAACAAAAAAAGGAAAACTAACTAAAACTGTAATGAGTTTTCACAAAACTAACTAAAATTAACTGAATTTATAGCAAAAATGTGTTTAGTTTTCATTGATGTGTGCGTGTCATACAAGAGTCAAGGGTGAAAATGAAGTTTAGTTTCCAGATTTTTTTCTTGCTGTGTCTCATTATACCAGCAGGTGGCAGCACGTTAGTCGAGTCGTCTGTGTTGCTGCTCCGTCCACGCGCAGAATCATGTCAGGAAAAGTCGGGAGAAAGCGCCAGAGTCCAATTTGGGATTACTTTATTTGTGGGATTACACTTAATTATTGCAAACACGACTAAAACTATAACTGAAACTAATCAAAACTAAACTGAAACTAAGGATTTTCAAAAAATAAAAACTAAACTAAACTAGCAAACAATTGGTAAAAACTAATTAAAACTGATATAAAATTGAAAATCTGAAGTCAAAACTAAATAAAAATAAAACCTAATGAAAATTGCAAAACTATTAAAACCCTGCTGTGAGCAACAGCAGAAGTGTGCACTGTGGTCACATCGACCACATCGAATCCATCCAAGTTACATGTTTATTAAAGTAATCTTATTACAGCATTTATGTTAGACTACTTTTAATTAACTGCTTTAGCCCACTTACAATGAAAATTTAAAACAATCTTGTTCACCTGTGTAGCATGTTAACACTATTGGAGGTAAAAATAACTTGAACTCCAATTTTGAAAACACAACTTTCTTTTTTTTTATTTATAAAGCTCTGACTGTATGATGAGTCTGTGGTCTGGGAGAGAGTCTGTAACTCTCTGTCTGCAGAATACAGTAAATAATGACCAATGTTGGGTAATTAATTATATAGTTACTTCTTCAAAAAAGTAACTGAGTTTTGCAAACAACAAAGTTTTTGCAGCTGTTTACCTAAAAATGCAGCCAAGGCATTTTTTTAAATAAACATTTCAAACTATTTACAGAACAATCAGCTGTTCTGCATCAAATCTGATGCCACACAAATTATTTGTGTCACTCCAAAAATAATTTCTGTCCACTATGAGATGAAGGAGAACAACAGCCTGATACCTGCAGGCCTGACAGCAGCAGATGTGTCACTGCTGTAACACCTGTAACACTCAGCAGTCGCCTCATTGTTCTGACACACACAACAAAACTACTGACTACACTACACACTGACTGCACACTAACTACACACTAACTACACACTAACTACACAAGATTTGCGCCAAACGTGGCAAATCTCTCACATCTCAGCTCAGAGGGAACATTGGTGCTGGCCTGTCTCAGCAGCACCTTTACACCTGGTGTTTCAGCCTCTGTGGATCTCGCTGTTTTCTGGTGTTCATGGGCGTGTCAGGGACATTATCTGGTCTGATCATCTGGACGTCCCCGACAGCTTTGAGCACTTATTAGCAAACACATCGCACAGACAAGCAGCATGTTTACTGATGTCGGTGTGTTACAGGCGTGCACTCTGGCCCGGAGGAATGCAGAGGTGTTTCTGAAGTACATCCACAGGAACAATGTGAGCATGCCCGGAGCTGCCGGTCACACCAGGGGACCTGAGCAACAGGTTAAAGGTCAGTGCTGCTGATGCAGCGTGTGTGCGTGTTGCCTCCAGTCAGGTGCAGTAGATCGTGTCCACGATAGGCGAGTTAGGAAGGTTGTGTAGCAGTCAGGGATGAACTCTGTGATTATTGTCCCTGTCGGTGTGTGCAGCTATTCTGAACGAGCTGCTGCAGAGAGAGAACAGAGTCCTGCACTTCTGGACATTAAAGAAACGACGGCTGGACCAGTGTCAGCAGTATCTGGTGTTTGAACGCAGCGCCAAGCAGGTGAGTGTGTGAAGTCCAAAGAACGAACGCTTTGTAGTAATCTTTTTTAATAAGTAGTAATGCAACAATAAAATGACAAAGGTTAATGCTGGGTTTGTAAACACTGGATGATTATTACAACGTTGCACAGACGTGCACCTATAAACACTGTTTGAATTAAGAAGGTTATAAAAATCATGCAACGCTGTTAAAAACACATCCTTTCATATTTCATGACTTTTTCAAAAATGTGTTTGTATATTGGGAATTCTGGATGTTTTCCAGTTGTACTTCGAGCCGTACAGGGTTGTCATCCGCGTTGCCTAGCAACACTTATTGTTTGCACACATTTTGGTTGTTGTTTTTTTTTGATCAAGGTCTTTTTATTGAACAAAGAATTGCTTCCAACAACAATTACAGCAATATTAACAAACAGTCGTGCCCCCCCTATCCAGAACAGTGTAACTAAAACCCAGCCAAAGAGGAAAGAAGAGATCAAATAAAATTACAGATACAAAGTAAATAATAAGATAAATGAACAACATCAAGGGAAAAAAAACAAAAAAACACTCACACGCACACGATAGTATCCGGACTTAATCTTTCAAAGTAAGTAAGAAAAGGTTGCCATGTGTCATAAAACCTCCGAACCGAACCTTTTACAGTGTAGCGGATCTTTTCCAGCTGAGTATAGTACATGACATCCTTAACCCATCGCCCATATACAGGTGGAAGTGGCTCTTTCCATTTCAAAAGAGTGCAAAAGGCCAGAAGATCAGAGTGTGATTTGGAAAGACTGGCATCACAAGGCGTCACCCCAAAAATAGCAATAAACGGGCAGGGTGCAATTGGAACACCAAATATGTTGGACATGGTTTCAAACATTTTGGTTGTTTTAGACGTAATTGTTAAGATGTGTTGGGTGTTGAGACAGGCTACAGTGGGCAGGTAGCTGCACACAGAGTCCAGAACTGATGCACCGACGGGCAGCTGCAGACAGTCCAGAGCAGTGTGGACGGGAGAGGATAATAATGCATTTAATTTATTTAAAAGCACCTTTCAAGACATCCAACTTCATAATAAAACACATAATAGAACAATGTCAACGAAGAACAATAAAAAACAAAAAGCAGGAGATAAAATAAACGTTCACAGTGAAAATGCAGATTTGAACAGATGAGCAGAGATTTAAACTGGAACCAGTGTTTCTTATATGTAGGGGAGAGACTCCCACAGCCTGGAGCAGAGAGGTGAGCAGGAGCGAGGTTATGAAGGGCCTTCAAGGTGAGCAGAAGTTTGTATATTATCCAGATTTTCACTGGGAGCCAGTGAAGTTCCTGAAGGACAGGAGTGATGTGCTGGTAGGAGGAGTTCTGGTGATCATGTGAGCAGTTTTGAACCAGTTGAAGCTGATGGAGGGGTTTATGGGGGGGACCATGCAAGAGAGGATTACAACAGTCAATGCGGGAGACTGTGGACGAGACTGTGGACGAGACTGTGGACGAGACTGGAAGAGACTGTGGACGAGACTCTGGATGAGACTGTGGAAGAGACTGTGGACGAGACTGGAAGAGACTGTGGACGAGACTCTGGATGAGACTGTGGAAGAGACTGTGGACGAGACTGTGGAAGAGACTGTGGACGAGACTGTGGACGAGACTGTGGACGAGACTGTGGACGAGACTCTGGATGAGACTGTGGACGAGACTGTGGACGAGACTGTGGAAGAGACTGTGGACGAGACTGTGGACGAGACTGTGGACGAGACTACGGACGAGACTGTGGAAGAGACTGTGGACGAGACTGTGGACGAGACTACGGACGAGACTGCGGACGAGACTACGGACGAGAATGGAAGAGACTGTGGACGAGACTCTGGATGAGACTGTGGAAGAGACTGTGGACGAGACTGTGGAAGAGACTGTGGACGAGACTCTGGATGAGACTGTGGACGAGACTACGGACGAGACTGTGGAAGAGACTGTGGACGAGACTACGGACGAGACTGTGGACGAGACTGTGGAAGAGACTGTGGACGAGACTGTGGACGAGACTGTGGAAGAGACTGTGGACGAGACTGTGGACGAGACTACGGACGAGACTGCGGACGAGACTACGGACGAGAATGGAAGAGACTGTGGACGAGACTCTGGATGAGACTCTGGATGAGACTGTGGACGAGACTACGGACGAGACTGTGGAAGAGACTGTGGACGAGACTACGGACGAGACTGTGGACGAGACTGTCGAAGAGACTACGGACGAGACTACGGACGAGACTGTGGACGAGACTGTGGACGAGACTGTGGACAAGAAGGGATGCTGTGTGGAAAGACAAGGATGTAATCTGTTAATGTTACGTAGATGGAAACAGTGAGATTATTGATGTGACATTTAAAGCATAGTGAACTGTCTGATGACACCAAGTCCCTGAACCCGAGGAGAAGGACCAACAAGGAGGATTTCAGTTTTATCCTCATCGAGTTTAAGAAAATTAAATGAACGTCTGCTGCAGCCTGGTGCTGTGGACGCAGAGTTTTACTGTCCTATCACAACTTGTGTTGTTGTAGCTGAAACTGTGAGATCAGTTTCAAAATGCAATAACATCGAGTCTCTTTTGTATACCTCCTGTATTTCAGCATAACTAACACATCATATAGATAACTATAATCAGTTATGAGGTAGCTGGTGTTGGTTTGTTGATCTAAATCAAAGCTTAGGTCAAAATTGTGACAAGAAGTAACTCGTTTGCTGTTGTGGAGGATCGACGCCCTCTGGTGGTTCCAGGAGGTTTTGCATTGGTGTCTATGTTGAGGGTGGCAGTGGTGGGAAGTCCTAAAAGGTCTGACGCTGAGATCACAGTTTGTTTCTCTCACGTCGTAGTTCTTTTGTTCACCTTGGCTGTCAGGTTCAGGCACGGTTAGCTGCAGGAGCAGATCAGGATTTGTGTAAAGTTTGTTTGTTTGTTTGTTTGTTTGTTTTTTGGTTTTCAGCACTACAGTGTGGTGTGAGACTCAATACTGCATCACAAGATAGAAGCTAAAGGAAACCTTGTGCATGTCAAATATTTTGATTTCACAAAAACAACAAAGATAAATTAAAATGTTGCTAATGGTTTATGAAGATCGTTGACGGTTAACCCTGTAAAGCCGGTCAGAGCAGCACGCTCTGTTTTGCGTAACTATTTTTAAATCCCAGTAGCTCTGCAACCACGTGAGCTAGCGCAATAATTTTTTTTGCATATGAAACCGGAGGAGTTGTACTTACATCTTATGCCATCAGCTTGTCCTCGGTCACAGTTTCCTTCCACATATAGCTTTGCAAAAACTGCATAAAAAGCACTTGCAGCAACAAAAACATAATATTCCAGAAACACGCTTTGCCGATCCGATCAGCTGTTCATAACACTTCCTACGTCCATCAGCGCGAACTATCGCATGTCCGCCATGACCTGCCCGAAACCGGAAGTGACGTCATTTTGCGGAAATGTAGTTTTTTACCATCAGGGCCTCATGAGCCTATACTGGTGTTTTTAAAAGTTATCTTTGACTTTATGACTTTCTGTGTGGTTTCTGGGATGCTTAGGACTCATATTGCACTGCTGGAAATAGTTTATTTTGATGCATATGCTGCTTTTTTGCAAATTTGCATTATAATATTTATTTTTGTTTTTCCTGCAGTGTATAAAAATTGGTGTATTTCAAAAATAAAACTATGAAGACACTCAAAATAAATTTCCTGTGGTGGGAAACTATTTTGTGCAACTTTTTTGTATTTACAGTTTTGAGGGATAAGCCTCTTAAATTTCTCTAACTAGAAATATATGTTAAAAAAACAAAAACGATTTTACATTTTTTTGTAGTTTATTGCACTTTTTTTGCAATTTATGTAATTACTATGCACTTAATGCAGACATATTATTAAAATTTAGGCTGTAATGGTTGTATTGATGTATAGCAACTTGAAATGCTCCCAAAAATGGCTCCACAGCATGTAAACATATAATATAAGCTCTGGTGGACTTGGTTCTATGGTAGGTCTTAAAGGGTTAAACAGCCTGTTTCATGAACGTTCAGTTCTTTAATACTGGTTAGTATGAAGTGTTACCACAGAGGCACAGTTAACAGGATCAGGATCAACTCTGTGTGTGGTGTTTTTGTGTTGTTGTGTGCAGGCACTGGATTGGATCCAGGAGACAGGTGAGGTGTACCTGGCCACGCACACGTCACCCGGTGACAGCAGCGAGGAAACACAGCAGCTCCTCAATGACTACCATCACTTCAGACTTTGTGCCAAAGTATGTGCTGTGTGTGTGATTTGTATTTGAACTTCACTACCAGTCAAAAGTTTGGACACAGCTTCTCATTTAATGGTTTTTCTTTGTTTTTACTACTTTCTGCATCGTAGATACAAACTGAAGACATCAAATATATGAAGCAGATTTATAGACTTATGTAGCAAAGCTCTAAATAAGTCTCATGTTTTAGACTCCACCCTTTCTTTGTTGACAGCGCTGCAAACCTTCTCTCAGGTTTCCCCTCACAGGTGAGCCTGTCAGGGTTCATTGGTGGGGTTTGTTGCCTTCTTAATGACGTTGGGACCATCAGTTGTGTTGTGCAGCAGTCAGGTTGGTGCACAGCTGACAGGCCTGTTTGACAACTGTTAGAGTTCAGATTATGGCGAGAACCAATCAGCTAAGTAAAGAGAAACAACAGCCCATCATTACTTTAAGAACTGAAGGTCAGTCAGTCGGAAAACTGCTAAAACTTTGAAGTGCAGTCGTGAAAACCATCAAGACTATGATGAAGCCGTCTGACATGAGGACGCCCCAGGAAAGGAAGACCAGGAGTCCCTCTGCTGCTGAGGATACGTTCATCCCAGTCACCAGCCTCAGAAATCACAAGTTAGCAGCAGCTCAGATCAGAGCCCAGATAGACGCCACACAGAGCTCCAGGAGCAGACACATCTCTGCATGTTCAGAGCAGACTGTGTGGATCAGGCCTTTATGGTCAAACAGCTGCTGAGAGACCACGACTGAGGAAAAGCAACAAGAAGATATTTGTTTGGGTCAAGAAACACAACGAATGGACTTTAGACCATCTGTGCTTTGGTGATGAGTCCACAGCTGAGATCTTTGGTTCCACCTGCCTTTTTGTTTACAGCTTAATTCCACGTGTGTGTTCATTGCCTTCGATGAGAATCTACAATGTAAATAATCATGAATAAAGAAAAACCATCAAAGGAGAAGGCGTGACCAAACTTTTGACTTTACTAGGCTTAAAGTTTTGGTTTGCATCAATTGTTTTGTAATTTTCCACTTTCACACTGACAGCAGAGCGGTGAGGCAGTGCTGCGTCATCGACACCTCAGAGGTTTCAAGCAGTTGAGGGATGATTAGAATCAATCCTCCACATGTAAAAAGTGCAAAATCAGGAAAAATGATTAATAGTAATATTAGAGGATGAGTGGACTGTTAACTGCTTCTAATAAAATGAAACACTCAGGATTTCCTGGTCAAACATGGGAAAATGTTACAGTTCAACTCAAAATGTGTTTGTTTAGCACGTTTAAGAACAACAGAGTCGACCAAAGTGCTTCACAATCTGTTAAAAACAAGAGAAAACAATCGAGGAACAAATTTAGATAAATAAGACGACAGTGAATTAACAAGAAAAACATCAAACAGGCCTGATGGTACTCAGGGTCAGCCAGGGTCAGGGTGCTGCTGCTGCCCGATCTCCTCTGTGCTTCAGTCCAGACCTCGGTTGTGCTGAGAGCATCTCGGTGCTCTTTTGGGGTCGATGTCGAGGAGTTCATTTAAATAACAGGGCGCCATATTATTTAAAACTTTCAATCTTAAACTGGATATTTTACAGGGAGCCAGCGTAAATTTGCTAAAACTGGAGTTACTGATAAATGCAGATACCCAACAGATGTGAAGACCTGCAGTGAATCAGCGTGACAGAAGAGAAGCAGCTGCACCCACTGGTGTCATCTTTGTGCAGAAGGATGTATATACAGTATATAGTATACGAGATATTCAAAGATGTACTTACTAATGTCCCACATTTCCAGGGTATCAGTGTGTTTCACGTTTTCCACGTAGGGATGCTGAACATCAGCGACTCCTCAGCTTCTGTAATCTGTGTGTGTGACAACATCCTGCAGCAAACCAAGGAGAAGGTGAAGCTGCTGATCCAGCTGGCAGACAGTTTGGTGGAGAAGGGACACGCCCACGTGCTGGAGCTGAAGCGCTGGGTGAGCACGGTGGACCGCAGGTACCGGGACTTCTCTGCACGGATGGGCAAATACCAGGAGAGCCTGGAGAGGAGCCTGGGAATGAGCTCTGAGGTGAAGACAGCAACACACACTCGTGTCAGTGCAGTCCCACAAACATCTGCTGATTACTGGCAGAAATGATGTTCTCTGTGCAGGACAACAAAGACCTGGAACTGGACACCATCCCCGCCAGCCTGACAGACGACCCGGAGGTCAAACTGCGTGACCCCAACCATGAGGTCAACGAGGAGAAGAGGAAGTCTGCCAGGAAGAAAGAGTGAGTTTGGAAAGAAAGGAGGAGCGAGTGAGAGAGAATACGAGTATCCTTAATGTCACCATCATGTGTCACTGCAGTCGTTCACCTCGTTCGATCGCAGCCACTCCACAGACGAGGTCGCCTTTTTCGGTGGGGGTATTACTGCAGTGACTTCTTCTGTTAGAGTGGCTGCTGTCTGTGGAACCGTCACACGTTAGCTAAACCAAAGTGTGCACACTGACGTCACGTGAATGCGTCCTTACAGCTGTGCTGCTTTTCCTCTCTCAGGTTCATCATGGCAGAGCTCTTGCAGACGGAGAAGACCTACGTCAGAGACCTTCAGGAGTGTTTAGAGGTGAGAACAACGAGCGAGTTAGTTTTGTGGACGTTAGTACGTTTGTGCTGTGTGGCTGACTGCTCTGTGTGCCCGTCAGACGTACCTGTGGGAGATGACCAACGGCGTGGAGGAGATCCCACCTGGCATTGCTAACAAAGAGCACGTCATATTTGGTAACATGCAGGAGATATTTGACTTCCACAGCAAGTGAGTGACGTTTAGATTAGGTCTGCAGTTGAATGTGCTGTCTGTGTGTGTTCATGCATAGGCCACCCCCCCCAACTGTCCACGACAAACTCATTTGTGTCTCATCTCTTTGTGGTCCCTGCACAAACCCACGTAATAGTTCAATAACCCTTTAAAGCCGGTCAGAGTTTCTGGGATGCTTAGGACTCATATTGCACTGCTGGAAATAGTTTATTTTGATGCATATGCTGCTTTTTTGCAAATTTGCATCATAATATTTATTTTTGTTTTTCCTGCAGTGTATAAAAATTGGTGTATTTCAAAAATAAAACTATGAAGACACTCAAAATAAATTTCCTGTGGTGGGAAACTATTTTGTGCAACTTTTTTGTATTTACAGTTTTGAGGGATAAGCCTCTTAAATTTCTCTAACTAGAAATATATGTTAGAAAAACAAAAACGATTTTACATTTTTTTGTAGTTTATTGCACTTTTTTGCAATTTATGTAATTACTATGCACTTAATGCAGACATATTATTAAAATTTAGGCTGTAATGGTTGTATTGATGCATATCAACTTGAAATGCTCCCAAAAATGGCTCCACAGCATGTAAACATATAATATAAGCTCTGGTGGACTTGATTCTATGGTAGGTCTTAAAGGGTTAAGCAGCAACGCTTTAAACTCATTCACAGCATCTGGAGGTTTCACACATCACCATTCTAAACAATTTAATATCTGTGTTACTTCTTGAGTAATTACAGTAAAAATACAGTCTGTTTGTTTGTGTCTTTGCAGTATTTTCCTAAAGGAGCTGGTGAACTATGAGCAGCTTCCAGAGGACGTGGGTCACTGCTTCGTCACCTGGGTGAGAGTCACAGTGGAAACACCGTTCAGAAAGCTTTCGAGTGTCATAAGTAGCTCCTAGTGACGACGTTGTAAGTGTTATTTTAGGCTGGGACTACGTTCAAAGGGCAGGTTAGTACGGAGCTCCGCAGGGGACATGGGAGAAAAAAAATTAAGACGGACTTCCCAAAACAAGCTCGGGATCTTGCAAAACCTTTGCGAGATCTCGCAAAACAAACTCGGGATCTCGCAAAACAAACTCGGGATCTTGCAAAACCTTTGCGAGATCTCGCAAAACAAACTCGGGATCTCGCAAAACAAACTCGGGATCTTGCAAAACAAACTCGGGATCTTGCAAAACAAACTCGGGATCTTGCAAAACAAACTCGGGATCTTGCAAAACTTTTGAGAGATCTCGCAAAACAAACTCGGGATCTCGCAAAACAAACTCGGGATCTCGCAAAACTATTGCGAGATCTTGCAAAAGTCCGTCTTAATTTTTTTTTCTCCCATGTCCCCGGCGGGGCTCCGTAGGTTAGCCCTTAAACTTCCTCTTCTCTTAAATAAACCTCCTGAAAGCTGTCAGCAGAATATGAAGAAAGCACAGCTGTGACGTCAAAGTTTAAAGGAGGCTGTGTTCTTGTGTAATACTGCAACAAAACACAAGATGGCGTTGTGGTCAGCGAGTTAGCGCATCTGTGCTGGTGACGAGCTCGTAGGACTGCTGCTTCTGTCCACAGTGAGGCTTCGGTGTGTTCACATGAAGCACTCGTAGGATTGATCAGTGTGAGCAAACGAATGTGCTCGAGGTCGTGTCGGGCAGTTACAGGCACCTCCATCTTCACAGGAACGGCTCAGGTTTTAAATGCAGCATGAAAAGCACAGAGTTGCTGCAGTAGAGAGGTTTTTATGTTACAACTCTGCTGCTCTGTGCAGCTGAAGGGGGCAGCGCCCACACGGCAACACAAAAGTCTAAAACAGATATTTAAGAAGTCATTAAAGCAAAGTCAAAAGACAGGAGAATCTCAGTGAATGCATGAAACACTGTCCTGCAGCGATGCTTCTTATCTGTTTAACCTTCTTCAGCAAAGTGTGCACACACAGTATCAGCTGTTTTATTCTATTACGGTTATTTTGGGGCATTTTTATGCGGTTGTTGGATGGTTGAGCAGTGATGAAAGACAGGAAAGTGGGCAGAGACGGGGAAAGACAAAGGACTGCAGGTGTGAGTCAAAGCTGCACTGTGGCCACGTGTCACACGGTCGCCCACTGAGCTGAACTGGCGTCCCAGCGAGCTGTAAGTGTAAGCAGGACGTAAAGCTGCCTCCTCTCCTTTTCCAGGCTGATAAGTTCCACATATATGTGGATTACTGCAAGAACAAACCAGACTCCAGCCAGCTGATCCTGGAGCACGCGGGCACCTTCTTTGATGTGAGTATCACAGCACCATCACAGCACCATCACTGCACCATCGACGCTTATCGTCCCCACCAGTCGCTGTCTTTTGATTGACTTTTGATTGTTCTGGGAAAAAATATAAAATCATGTTACATCTGATGTGAAGAGCACGTTAAGAAGTGTGAAAACATACCTGCTGGACAAAATCACACAACAGCTGATTGTTTGAGTCATTATAAATGTGGATGTGTTTCCTGTGTCAGCATAGTGACATCCATCGAATGTTAATGTAACAGTAGTGTCAGGTCTGTATGTGTGTTAGTGTGCAAAGTGTGCGTATCCCCATGTTTGTGAAGGTAACATCTGTCTTATGCTTGATATATATTAAAGTGGCTGAGTTAGTTACTGGACAGCTTGTGAAAACACACAGCAGCTCCCAAACACTCTGATGAAGAGGAGGAAGCTTCACTTTATCGATGAGGATGTACTTTTCTAAGAACGAGTCAAATTTCTCAGTTTCATTTGCAAATGCTTGTTTAGCAGTTTTACAGCATTAGCTGACACGTTCACGGTAACACCGGTATTATGTTGGGCAACGATAAGAAAATGAAATATGGCGATAGAATATGGGTAAAACGCGCATGCGCAGTGCCTTTGTTTTCATACGCACATGGCGGCGACGCAGAATGAGAAGAGTGAAAGCGGATCGTTGAATGAAACGGATGAACTAGAACTGGTTTGTAAAAATGCTGCAGCTTCACTGGTGTGGAACTGGTTTAGCTTTCGTCAGATACACAACAAAGCACTATTTTTGGTAGCGCATGCTAGCGGGCCGTCGTTATTACCGTGTTGTTTGGAAAATACGGCACACTTAAAATCATCCTTTGATTTTTCTGAAAGTCGACAGAGCCCCTTATAATCCCGTGTGCCTTATGTATGAACTCTGGTTGTGTTTACTGACCTCGAAACGATTTTATGAACACAGCGCTCGAAAATCTGTCAAATGTTTCAGTACGACTTTGCTAAGCTACGAAGCCGCACCGCATCACGGCTATCGTAGGCGGAGCCTCGCGGAGTGATACGTACTGTGCTTCAACATAATATTACCGTATTGTGTGTGTATAACCTCTTTTTAAGTTGTGTGGATATTATACATGGTTATGCTGAGGATATGTCGGCCAGTTTCTACTGGAAATGCCTTTTGGTTAAACTGTCAGCAAAGAATTTGCATTTGCACTGTTACATTTTTATGTAACTTTAATGCAGATAAAAACAGCTGCTTGTTTAAGTGAAAATACATTGATGAGGTTTTTGTACTAATAAAGTTGTGGAGTTGTAAAGTATTTTTTCTAGTGTCAATTATATCATCAGTTATATCGTTATTGTAAATTTTCAAATGTATATCGTGATAAATATTTTTGATCATATCGCCCTGCTCTATCGTTCAATATGTTACGGTAAATGGGTCTTATAAAGTGCTTTTTTACTCTTCTGAGCACTCAACTTGTGCATTCACCCATTCACACCCATAGCAATTTGGGCAAGTTGCTATCTAGTATCTTGCCCAAGGATATTTGGCATGCAGGCTAGGGAAAGCCAGGAATCGAACCACCAACCTTCCGATCAGTAGATGACCTGCTCTACTGCCTGAGCTACAGTTAGAAATCAAAGTATGGTCACGGTTTTTTAACCCCATTAAAAGCTCCTTCAGTGTACCTGACGCCGTTTTAATACTAAAGAAGCTGATTGGACCAGCACACACTCGCTGTGTTACATTCAGCGTGCCGGGTTCATTTGTCGAGCACATGTGGAAGATAAATAGACTCAGTGGCATGCTGTGATTTCTCCCTGTGCGCACAAACATTGTGTAATTGCTCTTCTGCCAGCAGATGGTGCTGTTGCACTGACGTTTACATTTAATATACACATTTCTGCTGCAGGAGATCCAGCAGAGACGAGGACTGGCTAACTCGATCTCCTCCTACCTCATCAAACCGGTCCAGAGGATCACCAAGTACCAGCTACTGCTAAAGGTGAACAGAACCAGTGTGGGTGAATCCGCCCACGCCCTGAGTGGGAACTAGTAGAACGATCAAATATTTATAGATCAGATTCATCAGCTTTAACATCTCGTCCTGTCCTCCTGCAGGAGTTATTGTCCTGCTGCGAGGAGGGAAAGGGAGAGATCAAAGACGGTTTGGAGGTGATGCTCAGCGTTCCTAAGAGAGCAAACGACGCCATGCATCTCGCCATGTTAGAGGGTAAGAGACCACTCGCCGCACTTCCTCCTAGCACTGATGTGAAACATGGTTATTCATGCTTGGCTCTTCTGTAGGCTTCGAGGAGAACCTGGAGGTGCAGGGCGAGCTGATCCTGCAGGACAGTTTTCAGGTTTGGGATCCACGCTCGCTCATCAGGAAGGGAAGGGACCGGCACCTCTTCCTGTTTGAGTTCTCGTTGGTCTTCAGCAAAGAGATCAAAGACTCAGCTGGCAGAACCAAGTACCAGTACAAGAACAGACTACTGGTGAGCGGGTGGTTTCAGCCACGACGGATGTTCTCGCCGTGTTTGAAATAGCCGCTGTTGCTTTAACTGTACCCCCTCCCTTACTCTTCCCGCAGACGTCAGAGTTGGGGGTGACCGAGCACATTGAGGGCGACCCTTGTAAATTCGCCGTGTGGGCTGGAAGAACGCCATCCTCTGATAATAAAACTGTGCTGAAAGTACGTGAGATTAAATGTAAACAAACGTCTGCTTTCATCAGCTGGGATATTAAAGCTGTGACTTCTCCAGGCATCCAGCATGGAAGCTAAACAAGACTGGATTAAGAACATCAGGGAGGTGATCCAGGAGAGGATGACTCACCTGAAGGGGGCGCTGAAGGAGCCGCTTCACCTGCCTAAAACACCAGCACTGACCAAACCCAGGAATAATGCTAAAAGGTGAAGAAACACATACTTTTGCTGGGATTACTGTAGCACACAGTAGTCTCAGTCGTTGTGTCCTTGGGCGAGACACTTCACCCATTGGCTACTGGTGGTGGTCAGAGGGGCCGGTGGCGCCAAATCCGATTGTTTTGTCTGCTCGTTCACACTACAAATAAAATGCGACAGCAAACGCGCTCTAGTGTGAACGCTCAAAGCGGCCGCATGCGCAAAAGAAGACGTCACACACAACGCGCTCTGTTTAGACCCAGAACAACAGTATTTGACTGATGACCTTAATATAAAGACTTCGGACTTTATGTTTCCCAATTTTTGCTTTAAGTTATTTTGTTATTTACATAATAATGTAAATAACCTAATAATGATCCTTATTGCTGTTTTAGAGGAGCGCTGCTTCAAAGGATAGTTGCAGATTTCTGTCAGAATCTGCAGATTATACAGTACAAATAAAATGTTCACGTTTCTCCAACGTTGTTCCCAACAGTTTCACTGACATCTACGCTGGATGTCCAGGAAGCGTTCGCAATGTCTTCTCCGGCGCTGATAATCGGCGTCTGTCTTGTGTCTGTGACGTAAAAGACAGATTTAATGCGACATGACCATCAAACAGCAGCTTTCTAAAACATCAGATATGTATCGGATTCAGAACCACATACGAAAGTGACCCAGATCGGATTTGAAGATATCGGATTTGTGCCGTTGACACTGTCACACCATGATGGGATAGATGGGTCGCAGAGGGTCAAAAAAATCGTATTTGATGTGCTTTCGCCTGCAGTGTGAACGTAGCCTTAGTGTTAGCCTCACAGCAAGAATATTGTGGGTTTGTGTGGAGCATTATGTACCTGCAGTCCAAACACATGCAGTTAGTGGGGTTAGGCCGTAAATTGGGCGTAGGTGTTCCTCGCCTCTTGCCCTGTGGAAGCTGAGAGAGGCTCCAGGCCCCCTGAGCCTTAACTGGATAAGCAGGAGGAAGTGAATGGTTCTAATTTACATGATGAATGTGGCATGAATGAAGATCAGTAGGGATGCAGCGATACCAATTTTTTCAAACCGATACGATACCGATACTTGGATCTGAGTACTTGCCGATACTGAGTACAAAAACCGATACTTCACCACACACACACACACACACACACACACACACTGCCCGTGGATTTTCTCTTGACATTTTTCTTTGCTTTTCCAAAACCTGAGTTAAAGTTGGCTGTTCCACACTGCTGACATTTTGTTTAGCCTAGCTACAGCAGCCTCCAGTTTCTCTTTTTTATCTGGAGCTGCCAGTCTCACTCGTCTAACCCTGTGCCTGTTTAGCGCGGGATGTCCCCCTAGTGGCCAATCTAAAAAACTACAACAGAAATGACAAGCCACCCTCTGATTAATGAAATAAGTTGGTATCGGTTCATGGTATCGGTTAACTTTTACGAGTATGAGTACACACACATTTTACAGTATCGGCCCCGATACCCGATACCAGTATCGGTATTGGTGCATCCCTAAAGATCAGTGTTTGTATTCATGTCGTTGTCTTGATCCAATTACAGGTTTCAGATCAACAGCAGTTATTTTAAAGTCATAAAGTCCTGTAACTTAACAGCAACTCATTCTGTGACATCACGTGTGCATTTGCTGGATGCGCCTGCAGGAAAGAGTAGAGCTAGCTTAGCCGTTTCAGCTGGGTGGAACGGGAAGTGCAAACCAAAAGGACATACGGAGGACGTGGAATGATATGAAATGTGTAAAGAATGATTGTTAACCTCATCAGTAAGACCTTTCACATTCATCCTGGTCGTGCTGTGTGTCTCTGCAGGGAGGGAGGTGAAGACGGAGACAGTCAGGGAGACGGCAGCAGCCAACCAGACACCATCTCGATTGCATCCAGGACATCCCAGAACACTGTAGACAGCGACAAGGTAGGAAACACCTGACGAGCTGACGACCCACAGCTGTATCAGCGCTACAGGGTTTCCTGTGCAGCTTAAATGAGCAGCAGCAGGGGCTGGGCATGCCTCTGCAGCTGGCAGTGAGGATTCAGAGCCATCAGTGTTTGGAGTGTTCAGCTCACACATGTGGATGAGAAGTCATCAACAATGCTGCCAGAGAAACAATCAGTCGTGAAAGCCCTTTTCAGGCTGTGTGCAGGCAGCTGCACGGACACCTACCAGGCAGCCTCTGACATCAAAGTAAGACCTTTGTGTTGCTTTAACTGTGTGAAGGTGCAGAATCCAGGTCGCTGTTTCACATGCTTATGTTTAACTTGTGCAGTTACTCGGAGCCACAAACACTCGGCTCCAAACTGTTTTCACTCTGTGCACTGATGACGTCACATCACTGCAGCTCAGGTTTATGTTTGTCGGCTATAATTAAGCACAGGATCACATGGTCAGCTGCACAGGTGGAGGTGTGTTCGTACACGTTCACTGCCAGAAACAACTTTGACCTCTTGAGCTTTTCCTCTGCTACGAGTTCTTCATCTTGAGAGCTTTTTAGACAGTTTGTTTAATTTTTTCCTTTTTAAAAGACGTTTACTTCCTCACGAGGATGAGCTCCTTATACGAGGAAGCTCAGTGAATATGAGCAAACAATCAAAAGGGCACAAACGTAGACATTTAACATGAGTTTGGTGTCTTGGCTGTTTGTCAGCTGCTACACACACACACGGAAAACCTGACACAGATGTCAGTCATGGCCTCCTGCTGTAGAGTTACATAGTGTGTCCTTTTCACAATGCTCACGCCTACACGCTGGCTCGCCTCTAAATGTCAGCGGCACACAGAACCACAGCAGACTCGGTTTGTGTGAAACATGCGTCCACGCTGTGCACGTATACGGCGTAAATGCCACAGCCAGCTCTGCTCTGACCCTGCATGTGTGTTTTACATGTGTGTGCACCCCACCTCGTTCTGTCCAATGAAAACAGAATGAATTTTTCCAGTCCTTTCTGAGTGTGGGTGTGTTGTTGCTCTGCTCGGGTTTATTGTTTCTAGGATTTAGAAAACTCCAGCTTGCCTATTTTTGGAGCTGTTTTCCAAGAAAACCCCAGACGTAAAAAGCTTTTGTCCTGCAGTTTGCTCTGATTTATTTCACAGCTTCAACCGTGACAGTCACATGTCTTTATCTCTGGTTCTTTCCGGCTCTTTTGTAATATGATAGTTTTCATGCTAATGACGTCTTAGAGCTGTTTGTCTTTTCTTGCAGTTCATGGTTGTCGTTGCCGGTCGAGTATTTTCCCCAGAAGCACAATGAAACGTTGTTTTCTGCTCATGTGTCGAGGCTGATGCTGTAATCGTTTGTTGTGTTCCCATGGCTCTGCTGACCCGCGGGGATTTATTATCGTACAAGTGCATCAATCGCTTGTGTATCTTGGAGACAACTGTATGAAATCAATGATCTGAGCAGACGTGTTTGTTCAGTGCAGCAGTCGTTCTTAATGTGTCCTCATCAGCAATCTGAAGCACTAAAATGTTCTCAAATCTCATTACTTCAGAGTCAAAGTGTAAAATGTGACTGAATTCATTAGGAAGCTTCTTACAATCTGTCACTCAGGCTTTTTCTAGCATGAGTCTGTTCATTACTCAGCACAGTTTCTGCCGCCTGCTGACCAAAATCAAAATTGTGTCATTTCCAAACAGATGTGGCGCTCTACGTCAGTGTTTCCCAACCACTGGGCCGCGGCACATAGGTGTGCCGTGGAAGATTATCTGGTTCCACCTGATTAGTGCTTTAAGCCAGCGGTCTCCAACCTTTTTTGACCAGTTTATGCCCGACAATATTTTCATGGACCGGCCTTTAAGGTGTCGCGGATAAATACAACAAAATGAAACTAGTACTGGTACCGAAAAAAAGAAGATTTATTCATAACACACGTGAAAAGACCCAGGAAAACAGAGTTAACGATAAAAACAATAACAAAATAACGCTGAAAACCGATAAAAACCCTGAAAACTATACATTTCACACCTGAGCCTCAACTCTCGTGGCCCGGTACCAAACGACTCACGGACCGGTACCGGTCCGAGGCCCGGGGGTTGGGGACTGCTGCTTTAAGCGACCGGCGTGAGTAACGGGCTGAACAATTATAATTCTCTTCCACTAGAGGGCAGGACATGTGAAAGCCTCGCCCAAGCACAGGAATGCCAGGGTTGTAAAAGTGCTAGAAAACGTCCATAAAAGTATATAACAGTACTGAAAGGGACTAAAAAGAGAGCCTAGTTCTTAGGGCTGCACGATTTTGCATAAAATGAGAATCACGATTTATTTGCTTAGAATTGAGATCACGATTCTCTCAAGATTTTCTTTTCCAGTATAAATATTTATTGCTCTTATTAACTGCACATCAACTTCGTAACAGTTGAGACTGAACATAAAAACAATAAATAAACATAAAAACAACAAATGTCTCACATTTTGTCGTTGCAGCAAAATGTTGTACTGCTTGAAATTCCGTCTCGTTGCTCGACACTGCGTGTATAGAGCAGGCAGTGCAACAATAGAAAAATAGTTGCGGGACGGCACTGTGTAGCGTTTGTCTAGGGTGTTGATCATTCTCCTAAATCCCTCGTTTTGCACAGTGTTGATGGAGCCATATCTTTGGTCAGGTGATAAGTGATAGCCTCCGTAATTTCTTTGTGCCTGCGGGAGGTCGACGGGTATGGGGAAGCGCTGTATAAGGTTCCCGTTATTGATGTTTGGGTGGTTGACCGGGACGGATTTTCTCCTGTCACTTTCTCGTCATCCCTGACGTGCTCTCCGTTGGTTTTTCTCTGCTAATTTTAGCAGCCAGCTTCTGTATCACGTGGTATAAGGCTCCGCCCTTGTCATTTGTCGAGCAGGAAGAGTGAGCGCTTGTTTTCATGCAGATTACGTCCCGAATCAAAATGCCATACAATCGTCGTCGTCTTTTTTCTTTTTCTTCTTTTTTTTAAAATTAAATCGTTGTCATTTGGAAATGAGATCGCACATAAGTATGAATCGAGATTGCGATTTTCTAACGACTAATCGTGCAGCCCTACTATTCCTCCTGTATCGGCTTCTCTCTATGGCTCCCTGTTGAATCTGACTTGTCGATTGTCTTGAATGATCAGGGCCGTGTTATCTTAAAGACCTCATATTACCACAATAGAGCACCTCGCTCTCACGCTGGTTCCTAGAGTAGCAGAGCCTCCAGCTTTCAGACCTCTGTGGAAACAGCTGACGCTTTGGGACACGGACACTATCTCTGCTTTAAGATTAGGCTTCAAACTTTCCTTTTGCCACCAGATTTGTTTGTATGTTCACATTCAGCACACTGACAGATTAGCTGAGGTGGCGGGGGCCTGTCCGGGTTCTCTTAGGACAGCGTGGCTCCTATTGTTCCTGTGACACCTACACCGTGGGTCTGTCACTCCCCACTCATCATGTATGGAAGCTTGTAAAGGATTGCTCCGTCATATTTATGCTCTTTGTTTTAAATGAAGACAAAGGCAGCCCAACCACAGTCTAACACAGCCATGCTGTTGGTTAAACACAGCCTCAGCAGTTTGATGTGATGGCATCGTGACAGCAGTTTTTAGCTTCCTGTGGTGAGCTTGGGTTTCTTCTTCTATGGCTCATTTAAAAAGCCACTTCTCATGGGTCTAAGCTGCCTGTTGTAAGTATCCGAATGGTTGCGTTGTTTAGTTCTGACAAACTGTCATTGTCACAAATCTAAGGTCATAATTATTTTTTTCCTTTCATCCATAAACTGAGCTGATTTTTTTCTAACATTGATTTAGTCGTGAAACGGTCGTTTTATTCACTTTAACTTATCTGAGTTACACGTATGTAGTTTGAGCGAGGTCATCTCTAACATCGTGGTGTATAAGTCAGTCTCTCGAGTCTTAGTGAGTCACTGTGGTTTAGTCTTTGTTATTTAAAGCATCGTTCCAGCGGTTGATGACTTGGTCTTCACTGTTAGAGCAGCGAAGATACTTTTTTTATCCTGAACTTTTACTTTAATTGAACATGGTTCTCATTTCTAAGCCAGGCGCAGCTTCCTCGCAGTCTGCACATGCAGAGATGAATATATCAGCGTACATAAAATCCACTGACAGAGCAACAACCCTCATGACCGCCTGATGCCGGGAGATTTGACCTGGGCTGCGTTATCACAGGAAGTGCACGCCTTGGCAGTGAACCAATCAGTGCCTACGACACAATCACCTCAGAACAGAATCCTCCTCCTGTCTTTGATCCATGAACGCTGCATGAAGACCCAAACAACAGTTGGATGGGCCCCTTAATAATAACAGTGATAATAGTGCGTACTAGCATACAGCTCACTGCATAGCTGCTAGCACGGTTATTGATCTGCAGTGTCTGGAGTGCCACAAGTAAAATTACACTTCATAATTACACGGGTCGCTCAGTGAATGCCAGTGTGGTACCGAGCTCGGATGCAGCCTGTGCAACAACAGTTACCTGTAACTGGTATCATAACAAAGTGGAATGGACTGAGAATGACAGCATTTCAACCACAAAGTGATTGGCTGCGTAAAATCATGGTCAGTGGGCGCTGAGGTGCATGCTCAGAGATCTGACCTCCAAACTTCAGAGAGGCTTGAGGGCGGTGTGCAGAGAGCTCCATCTCTGTGGCTGAGCAGCTGCATCCATATTTCCACAGCAGCTCTCAGCTGCAGTGATCTAAAGCACACAGCACTACGTTGCGCCCTCAGCTCCGCTCAAAGCAACTCTTACAATTCAGTTCAGACTATTTGATGCTACCAGCTTTGGGAGGAGTGTTTGGGAATGCCCCTTCCTGTCCCAGCATGACTGCGCACCGGATGATCTGATATCGTCGTGTTGGTGTTGTTCCCAGATCATCATGAAAATGTTGTTCCAGGTTCAACATTGCAAGTGACCAATCACATTATTGTGACGTTATTCTTTTGCGCACCAACCCATTCGTGCATTTATGAAATTCCAATGTTGCAAGGACAATATCAATTCTGCTTAGCGTTTATTAAAGGGTTAGGGTCCGTTGATCGGCGGACAAAGGCGGTTTCTCGCAGCTTAAGTACAGTTTTTTGTTTTACGCCGGTTTTTCCCGAAGTCGCAAAAGTATGACATCACAACATTCTGATTGGTCACTTGCAATGTTGATCCTGGAACAACCTTTAGTATGATGATCTGGGAACAACACCAACACGAGGATATCAGATCGTGCACTGCGCACCAGTCCATGAAGACACTCACTGGTACTATCAAAATCCTTCTAGACACTCTTGAAATGCATCTGGACTATTTTAATATATAATCAAAATATAAAAGTTGGACTGGATCACTTGGTAAGGACGTCCTTCCTCACAGCAACTGTTTACACGTGTTCATGAATCGAATGCATTCACCGTCACACTCAGACCTCACAGCAGCTGCTGATCATATGACTGTGGTGTCACACACTCATCTGCATGTGCTCTCTGACCACTCCCCACGACACACACACACATGCACGCACGGGCACACACACACACGCACTACAAGTCCTGCAACTGACTGTTTTACTGCTTCACTAGATTACAGGAAGTGGAGAAATGTGAATCAGTGACACACACAGACACACACACACACACACACCAAGCTGAGCGGCATTCCCATCAAACACAAAGCTATGGCTGTCTAGAGAGAGAGAGAGAGAGAGAGAGAGAGGGCGTGTTCACAGACACAAGTGAGGGAGTTGTTGAAGACGGTGAGAGCGACAGAGTCAGAGGGAGACGCACGAGCAGAGGTCGACATGCCAAAGTGGATGAACTTTAAACTCTTCAAAGACAGCAGCAGAGTGAGTACAAAGAGCTGGACGAGGTCATCGTCCTGGTCAGAGCGTCACACTGCGCCTGAGAGCAGCTCAGTGTTTGTTAACTTTGCACCGTCTCAGTCAGGATGGTCAGGGTCACTTTCTGTGTGCAGAGCTGGTTTTGCTGTTTTTTCCCCACCTGCATGTTTGTGATGCAGGAGGGAAAAGCTGGGGTGGGGAGCGTCAATGCTATAGACTGTATATAAATGATGGACAAAGCCACAGTGATGTCACTGAAGCTTTTATTAGCAGACTAGATCACTGCCTCTGGCTAGCAGTGTGTGTGTGTCGATAAACTGGCCTACATCAATAACAGTTCTTCTTCTTCTGTTGCTAATATTGTTATCGTCTCATTAGTGTGTCCACATGGATTAGTTACAGTTATGACAGTTTAACATGGGGCTCTATGGAGAGTGGCACTTCTTTTCCAGCTTGTGAAAAACGTCTTCTTGAGGATTTAAGGATGCACCTCGTCTGTTCTGACTTCATTATTGTAGCGTGGACATGCAGCGTCCTGCAGCTTGAACGTGCAGGTTCAGATGGTCCTGCTCACTTTCACTTAGTGTTGTAAAGGTTCACTGCAGAAGCCAATGTGTGTAAGGAGGGAGATTAATGGTTAAACAGGGTGTGTGAGTGTTTGTGCAGCAGGCTGACGGGGAGGAAACGGACCATTAGCTGCTACGTAGAGACAGGATAAATAAAAAAGTGAGCGTCCAGACTGTGTGCAGACTGTGGCTCAGAATAAACAGCGTAAACACACTCGTGGGCTCAGCCCCTTATTTAACTTCTTAACTACATCTGTGCTGAACTGCTGTTTAGAGAGGGAAGAAACGACTATTTTAACGTCCTGACTGCACGGGAACCGTAAATCACAGGCGAGGTTTGGTTTCATGGTTCAGCACAGCAGAGAAAACCAATGAAATGCATCAAAACATTTTTCTTTTCTTTTTTGGAAATATGACGACCGCGCGTGGGAGCCGGGACGGTTGTTTCCAGCTGCCAGTACAAAGGTCGACTGGTCCTGCTGGTTTCGGTGATGCGGCTCTGCTTCCACAACACCACTTTGGCCAGTTGGAGATTTGAGTGGGTGTCTAATGTGTGTTTGTTTAAACTGTGTCTGGTCATAACAAAACGAGCCAATCAGACTGTTTCTTCTGCTTTAAGCGGCCGTCCCAGCCTCGGGATGGGACAGAACGTCCCCCGCCCGACTCATCGCTTGTGGTTCAGCCCATACAATTAGTCTCTGGTCATTATTCAAACTGTGTCAAGGAGGCAAACAAGCAGACAGTAATTGTCGGGGCATGCTGGCAAGTGTGGTAATTATGTTTGAATGTTATCATTGACACAAAGCTGCTGCTCCACCGTCCTCCTTGGACAGTTTTGCTTGTGTTGTTCCTCCTCTTGTTGTGTTTTCTGTTTGCTGTGGGTCAGGCGACACTTTCAGCCCGATGCAAACTTGGTAGCGTACCAGGATGCAGACTGCAAATAATGTGCACACGCCCAGTGTAATCTGTAGCTCTAAACCACAGCAGCTGCTGGTCTGCACATTATTCTGCATGTTCATTAAACACTTCTGTGAATATATTAGTGTTTGCTGCACATTTCATGGAACGACAATGATGATAACACTCGCTTTGTCTGTTTCCATGAAATCGCATCGCCTCTGGACTTAGTTTTCCATTCAGCACAGATCAGTGTGACGCTTCCAGAAGACTGAGGACAAATCTATGATTAATCAGAGGAGTGAGGGGTCACTTCATTTCCCTCAGCTGTGGATCAAGTAGGAGCTGCTGTTTCAGACCCTAAAAGTTACAACTTCAGCACCGACTTACTCGCCGTATAAATACATTTCCAGAGTTTATGAGGACAAATTTCCAGCAGACCTCAGCCTGGGATGTGCACATGCCTGCTCACAGCTTTGCTGACGTAGAAGTCGCTGCCTGCAGTCTGGCACTCGGGATCGTTCACAGTGAAGCGTCTTAGCGAGGTGTCTGAAATCATATATCTGCAGGCTGCTGCGCAAACACGGTGTTGCACGAGTGTGTTTGGATCAGCTGATGTCTCAGCAGCTCCAGCTGGACTGCTCTGCGCTGCAGTTTAAGGATGTTTCAGTAAATCTTGCTAATAAGTTGCATATGAGGTTCATAAGCGATTCCTTGGAGATGGGATCAGTGGTCCAGAATCTTTGCCCATATGTTAGACGTCAGTGTCACTCTTCAGTTCTCATCAGCACCTGGGGGGCAGGACGGTTGTGTGTTCAGTGTTTCGGACTGGTTTGATTATAAAGGGAACCAATCTTTAAGATATTTTTATTTGTTTTATTAACAGCACATTTAGTCCTAAATGTCTTATGAGAACAACTCTGCTGGGCTGAAGCTAGGAGAGGTATCTGAAGGACCCAGCAGCTGTTTGACTCCTGCTCAGCTGCTGCTGACGTAACAAAAGAAAGTCTTCAGTGTCCTGATGAACGTGGTGAAAGTTTCCCGTTTGCACACAACAGGTTCCATTTGTTTTGCTCGTCGCTTTAACGCCGTCTTCCTCTTCTTGAACATATGATCATCACAAGCTGGCGCGTGCGTGCATGTGCGTGCATGTGCGTGTTCAGCGCACAGGGAGAGGTCATATGACAGATAGCATCAGCGATGAAGGCGCACGCTAAACACAGACTTTTTTCATCGCTGCTACTGGATGAGAACACTCAATTGTTGGTATTTGATGGTGTTTATATATATTTATAGTTTGTATTGTCAGACAGACGTTTAACTTATAAGACTGAGAGAAAAACCGAGGAACTTCCAAAACCAACAGAAAAGCTGCAACCCTTTAAGTTGACATTAAATGTGCAAAACAAAGTGATGCAAAAGCATCTTTTTTATTTCTAACACATAAAATCTCCAGTTCCTGCTGGTCTCTGATTAAACTCAGTTGTAAACCTGTGTGTGTGTGTGTGTGTGTGTGTGTGTGTGTGTGTGTGTGTGTGTGACCATCTGTCAGGTATAAATTCACCTGTACGGTTATAGAAACAGGGTCCTTGTTGCTAGGAGATATTGCTCACATTAGCACACGGTCCCTGACATTTTCCAAAGCAGACGAGGTGGCAGGAGCAGAAAACACTCGCTTGAATATTGTAAAGATGTCAGTGAACAGTGAAGCTTTACCAGTTCGTTTAAAAAGCTCATGTAAATTTTCTGAAAATTGTATTTAAATGTAAAAATGTTAATTCAGATGGAGAGTTTCTCTCCACGAGGGGCCGTTCTGTTCCACTTTTCTATTTAAGGGTCACAGGTGGCTGAAGGCCTCCAGTAGGGGCCCCTGGTACTGGCCCCTTCTCATATAGACGCTTCCATGGGCTGTTGTTGCAAACAGCATAGTTCCCATAATTGCAATGTTGGACAAATCACTGCACACTGGATCTCTGTACAGTGCTGCTACTCGTTTGCAATGATGGAGTCTGCTGAAGTGGCTCCAGCTTCAGGTGTTTCACAGAAGCTTCAGTTTAGATGTTTCCTGAGCAGACTCACTGATGACATCATCATCAGGCCGTGTGACGCTGTGAGATGTGCAGAGGAACAGAAGGTCCTGCAGTAGCTGACAGTCGTGTTAAATCGATTAACTTGTAATTGTACCGCCGACACTGATGTCAGCATAGCCGTGCATCCCGTCTGCTCGCTGCAGCACAGTGTGCTCAGAACAGGAAACATGGCTGTAACAGAGCTGCTCTCTGTCTTTGTTTCCCTCGTAGTTTGCTGAAGCTTTATCTGTTCCTGCTGTTGCAGCGGTTTTTCTCCGCGTCATTAAACACAGCTGGATTCTTGTTGTTGTTTGTTTTTGCTGTTTAGCGCCTCGAGCTTCAGCTCCTCCATCTGTAGGTCCAAGTATGTGCAGCAGGATGAGGTGATGTGTTGATCAGTGTAACAGAACAGAGTAGAAAAGTCTTTGATTGTCGTTGTGCATGTGCAACAAAAGCAGCTGTGCAGGAATAGAAACGGCAGGACATCGAGCATGAATACCAGAGAAGGGACACAGCAAAAGGATCATGTATGTATTATGTTCCAGGGGGGGCAGAGGGCAGACACGGATGTTCTGGGTGGTGTTAGTTACCCTCTGTGCAGGTTGTTGTCACTCAGCACACGGAGGAAGTGCAACCAGGGTGGTGATGATGTGGGTCCAGGTGAGATCAGAAACCTGAAAGTGGATCCATCTGAGTAGCAGTCGAGTCCATTTAACCTTGTAAAGTTTTAAGGAATCAACTTTTCCCCCATAAAGCGAAGATTTTCCTCGCCCATACTCTTAATGATGAGTTTCGCCACCTTGAAGTTTATCAATAAGGACAGTTTCACTAAATTCTGTCTGTTAATGAGCAGGTTTCAGTTCAGTGGACGTTTAATCGTTCGTCTTCTGGTTCGTTGCTGCACGACGTCAGCTTCATGAAGCCGCTGCAATAATCTGGTTCGGGAACACTTTATGGCTCCGATTGTGGACGACTTTGTTATTTATTAACTTTGATAACACAACCATTGCGTGACGTTGGTAGTTGATGCAGAATCTGCTCACACAGTTATGATGCACTGAGTCTATCAGTGAGTTTTTAGCTTTTAGTCTGATTTCATTTAGTTTGTTTCAGTCCACTTTAGTTTAGTTTGTCTCTACAAACAACAGAAACTAAACGAATGTACTTCCTGTGTGTTTATATTTGATTTCAGTTCATTCTGTGAGTGCACAGTGTGGGCTGGAGTTTGAGTTTGAACTAGAACAACCTTGGTTCAGGTTTTTACTCTGAAAACTCAGACCACTTCTCTGACCTCACGATCAGCGTTTATGTTTAAGTCCTTTAGGTTTTCTAAGTTCCTTCTATCACGCCAGTTGTCATTATAGTTCTTTGTTTGTCTGTCTCATTGTGTTTCCTGCTTTATTTTGAAGAGGTCACGTGTTCCTGTGTTCATTGTGTTTACTTTTACTCTTCTACTGTGATGTCATTATGTCCATTTGTGTCAGCTGTTTTTCCCCCATGTGTTTCCACTTCCTGTGTGCTTTTAGTCTGTGTGTGTTGTCCGAGCGTCTGCTATCCCACCTCGTCTCCATGTTCATGTTGCAGGGTTTTGTTGTGTTCAGCTCACCAGTTTAGGTTCTGATTGAGTTTTTCTTTGCTATGATCAGCCTCAATAAACGGCTCGTTTTCAGTTAATATTACGTCTTGTTATTTTGCGTGTGTTGGGTCTTCTTCACTGCCTCTGCCAGACTGTGACAGCTGGTTCCTGTGCCGTCTATTCCACAATAATAAACAGGAAGGAGAATCTTCCCTTTTCTAACACCAGAAACTGATGTCAGCCTAGAACGTGCATGACTTTCTCTCTGCATGTAAAGAAGAAAGATCAGGACTGGATGTTGTTGTCCTGGTTTTTCCTGTTTCTTCAGCCCTGAATTCCAGTTCCTCTGTTTATGGTGTAAACAGGGATTGATGCTGGTCCTGGCTCAGGGTTGGATTACATTTCTCTGACACCAGCAGCGAATTCTTCCGAAGCTTAAATGCAGATAAGATGCCTGAAAGTGAAAACTGTGCACAGAACGTGTGTTTTGAGCTCAGTTTGAAGCTCGATTGTTAAGTGACACGTGTCGTCTGTTTGCAGCTCTCCGGTGGATGTGAGCTGACTGTCGTTCTCCAGGACTTTGCAGCAGGATGCAGCACAGAGATGTCTGTCAGCACAGGTGTGTTTGATTCATGCATACACACTCACGTGTCCTTTATTCAGTGACACTTAAAACCAGAGATAAAGGCCTTAATATACAACATTTTTAGAGCACTTTTTGGGGCGGGACCAAAAGGATGGATTTTTTAAAATGTGCTCCTGCACAAAAAATAATAATGGATCAAAATGAATGTTGGTGCCAATGTTTGGACCATCTAAAGGCCTAATTATAATAACAATCAAATATTACTTCAAATGCATTTTATGAAAAAATTTAAGTTTTTATTTTTTTTCTGTTAAAAAACAGGGCGCTCATGTACCCAAACTGGGATTTAAAGGGTTAAAACAATGAAAATATGATTAAAACTTGATATGGATATTTTAAGCAGAAGTAGTTTTAAAAGACTGACTCGTTTAAAGTGGAAAAAAATATCGATATATAACCTTTTAGAGCACTTTTTGGGGCGGGACCATTTTTGGTCCCGAGGACCATGAAAGGATGGATTTTGAAGTTTTACAGAAGGTTAAACTCCAACCGCTGCTTCAGTCTTCATCCATCTTTTAGGTTGAGCTAAATCCAAGTTTCTTTTGTCTTCTTTAACATTTAGTGTTCAAATCTCTGACCTGTCTTCGATACCTTTTTATCTTCTCCACTTTCCAGGTCAGACGGTGGAGCTGTTGGAGCGGCCCAGCGAGCGGCCCGGGTGGTGTCTAGTCCGAACCACTGACCGCAGCCCGCCGCAGGAGGGACTGGTTCCCACGTCTGTCCTCTGCGTTTCCCACTCACGTTCCAGTGTGGAGATGGACTGTTTCTTCAGTTCAGGGAAAGGTAGGAAGACGAGTCACATATCTTTGTATTCAACGCTTTTTGAGGAGGAACCAAGACGAAGGATATTAAATATGCACTATAGGGTGATCAGCTTCTCAGCAGCCTTAAATCTCCTAATTATCCTCAATTCTTGATCTCGTGCATGTCTTTATGCACTGTTTGTGTTTTGGTAACTTTATATGTGAGTCCTGGCAACACTGTGGCAAAAGGAAAGAAAATAGAAGTTATCTTCTTCACTCGTCTTTATATTTAACCGGCTGACAGAAGCAGAGCTGGTCTGTGCTGACCTCTGCTGGTGAGATGAGGACATTAGTCATACTGTGCAGACCTCTGTGCTTTTGCTTTTGTTGGGCGAGGTGTGATGGGCTTTAGATGGCTCTCACAGATGGCTGTCACACATCCTGAGCCCGAGCACATGGAGGGAACGTGGAAAGTGTGGCTGTTAGTTTTGGAAAGTCACTCTGGTGTTTCTGACACCCCGTTTGGGGAAGTGTGCTCATTGACTGATTGTTTTTTGAGTTCAAACACGTTCCAAAATGCTGCTCTTCATTTCTCTGTTACTGCCATGTCTGAATGTGGAGTGTGTGCGTTTATGATCCAGGATGTGTAACAAGCAAACATCTGTTTCGTCCTGCTGTAACACACAGTGGCAGCCTGTTCAATTCAACTCAATTCAGTTTTATTTATATAGCGCCAAATCACAACAAAAGTGGCCTCAAGGCGCTTCATAGATACAGAGAAAAGCCCAACAATCATATGACCCCCTATGAGCAGCACTTTGGTGACAGTGGGAAGGAAAAACTCCCTTTTAACAGGAAGAAACCTCCAGCAGAACCAGGCTCAGGGAGGGGCGGGGCCATCTGCTGTGATTGGTTGGGGTGAAAGAAGGATGACAGGATAAAGACATGCTGTGGAAGAGAGACAGAGATTAATAACAGATATGATTCAATGCAGAGAGGTCTGTTAACACATAGTGAGTGAGAAAGGTGACTGGAAAGGAAAAACTCAATGCATCATGGGAATCCCCCGGCAGCCTACATCTATTGCAGCATAACTAAGGGAGGATTCAGGGTCACCTGGTCCAGCCCTAACTATATGCTTTAGCAAAAAGGAAAGTTTGAAGCCTAATCTTAAAAGTAGAGATAGTGTCTGTCTCCCGAATCCAAACTGGAAGCTGTTGACAACAGTTTGCCTGTTGTCTCGGCCTGCTGTGAACTTGACAGTAATGTGTGACAGAGATGAGATGACTGATAATGTGAAGGATGAAATGATCCCATTAACTTCGCCAAGAACAAAGACGGTGAAATTTTGTGAGCTGTGGGACGCAACATCAAAATTTGAAGACGAGCTTGAAGAAGCTCTCCTGTGCTTCCACCTGCAGTCTGATGTCTGTCCTACAGAGGGAGCCGTGGAGCTGCTGCATCTGTCCCAGGTTATATCTGTGTGTGCTGAGGAGAAATGGGAGTCGATCGCACACAGACACACTCACATGCAGCAGTTGGTTTCCTTCTATAACCATCCTCCCTGACAGTCTGTTTCCAGCGTTGCAGACATCACGGAGGAGCTCAGCTCTGCACTCGCACAGACACAGAATCAGCTGATTTGCCTGCTGCAGCCACAGTGTTTCCTGCTTTCGAGAAAATGACAAGGGCGCTTTGTATTTGTGCGCAGCGATGCAAATCGGCCAACTGCAGCCGCTACACATGGAAATACAGCACATTTAGGAGGCGCTCCCATCCAGGACGGTGGGGCTGACTTTCCAGAGTAGGCCCAGACAAATATATCATCAGACTCCTCCTGTATCATGTGGCTTAAACTCAACCTGTCTGGTTACATAATAGGAGAATTAAAAGCAGCCACAAGCTGATGATTTGTCATTAACAATCATCAGTTTGTTAATAAATGAGTCAAAACTGCTCGTTAACCCTTTTACGTCCCGCCGAGCTGCTTCAAGCTTCCCTCTGTGTGCGTCTCCAGTCTTGTGACTGCTCTGTAAAGTAGGTCTCCTTGTTCTCTGAAAGACTGTGAAGAAAGTGTGGCTTTAATGTTAACTGAACTCAAAGTCAGACCTGCTGGACATCAGACGACCTGAGAGCTGCGACGCATCACATTAGAGACAGTTTTGGGCCACTTCTCCATGAACCGATCTTAAACACAAACAAACACTGTGAATGTCTAAGATTTTACAGCATTCACGAACGTGTCCTGTGTCTGTCACACAGAATGTGGGGACGTTACAGTTTCTATCTGTCACGTTGTCTTGATTATCGCTTTTTGGAAATAATTAACCGGCACTTTACTGCAGCATCATTCTCTTTGCTTCAGCTGCGTAGCGACAGTGGATATACAAGATGAACTAAATGGGACACTGCAGGGGAAAGGTGCTGGTGGAAGCACGTTATCTAGGCTGAGTGCTCACCTGCTGCTGCGGCGCACACAGCAGGAAGCTGTTTACAGCTCGTTCAGATGCAGAGGACACACTGAGGAAGATCAGAAAATAAATGCAAGTTAATTTTAATAATAAAGTTGCTGGCTTGGCTCTAGCTGTGGACACACTCCCACACTGGGACGTCAGTGGACTTTTTTCTGTTACTTAGTTACAGGACATTTTGTTTGCTGCCGTCTCGTTTTTTTAAATGCAAAGAGACGTTTTTGCTACATTGTTACATCGTTACACTTCCTGTGTCTCTGTGGAGTCCCTGCCCTCCACAACGACGAAGGTGCCCGCTCAAATAATTAACAGGGACTCTTATTCCTTTGAGCCGAAGCGTGCGGGGAGGGGAGGTAGAGGGAGAATGTGCTCCTCCCCCATCTCCTCCTCCCACACTACTAAAACTCTCTTTGCTGATTCTGGGCAGTGTGGACGCGAAACTCTTGAAAGTCACTCTCTTTGTCAGATCAGGAACAAGCTGACGGACTGGTTGACTGAGTCGGACGTGCTGGAGGGAGGTGTGTGTGAGGTTGTGTGTGAGTGTAGGATGTGTGTGTGAGCAAGAATGAAGAGAGTCGGCCGTTGCTGTGGATGGGTCCTCTCCCGCTGCTGCTGCTGCTGCTACGACGGCACAGGTGCGACACAGACACACAACACTGGACTTCTGTGTGGCTGCGAGAGTCTCACTGAACACTGTGACTATGACTTAGTTTGTTATACTGTGTGTGTGTGTGTGTGTGTGTGTGACAGAGTAGTTGATTTTGACAGATTTGAGTGACTGGATTAGTCCGTCCTGTGGACAGATGAAGGAAATTTTTGGGGCATCAGTGGAAACTGATTTGAATTGAAAATGAAGAGTGAAACAGGAAGTCAGAGTGTGTGAAAGGCCACTTTCTTTCTTGTCTGTCTGGAAAGTCAAATGTTCGATTGAGCAATCGGTGTGTCGCTGCACTGTGTGTGTGTGTGTGTGTGTGCGTGAGGACACACTGTGGACTTTGGCCTAACAAGTTGAGTTTGAGTTTCATGTTAAAAACTGTAGAGTGCACCGATTGGCATGCAGCCGAACTGGTCGCACTAGTTCCAGTTCATTATTTTAACAGGTTTTTACACGCCACTCAAATGATGTGGGCGCATTACATCCCAGAGACGCGCAGCTCTGCGGTCCACAGTGCAGGCCGTCCCAGCGGCTGCAGTTTAACTGTTGAGTCTGAAAACTGTCTCATCTCATGTGAGGGAATGGGAAACTCCTTTTTTTGAGACACACAGACACACAAAGACTCGTCCTCAGTCGCCGTGGAAATACTAAATAATTGACTTCTGGGGTCTTAAAGTGATCCTGCGTCCTGTCCTTTGGCCATTAAACCTGAAAATGAGCAGGAAACGACTCTGATCCTCAGGGACACACACACACACACACACACACACACACACACACACACAGATAATGGACAGAGGCAGCATTATGCTGCTTCATCAGCTGAGATTCGATGTTTTCGAAGCCTCGCTCCGTCTGTTTGATGGGTTTGTCTCATTGGTGATGCAAACACAGCTGACTCGAGTTTATTCATACATTTGAAATGAGATGAAAGAGTAGATATCTGGTTCAAACGGAGGTGACAGAGATGACTGAGTAGTGACGAGAGACAGATTCCATGTTTTCAGAGAGCGTGAGCAGCAAACTGAAGGAGAGCAGGATCTGTTGTGGCCTCATCGTGCTCCCAGATACGACAAGAAACACTCGTAGTAAAACACATAAAATGGAAATTAAATTCCAGTGAAGAGCATCAGAGTCTCTTTGTTTACCGCACAGAGCTTCTGCTTTATTTCTCTTTTTTCACTGAGAGATGATTTTACTGACAAACCTGTAAAAAAAAGCAACATTTTCTTTGATGTTTTCAACATTTTAACGTTTTATTCACCTGCTCAGTCTCTGGACTCAGCTTTACAACCAACCTGCTCGCTTTAACAGATCTTCACTTGATCAAATCTGGGGCTCAATAAAAGCAAACATGGCTGCAGCCACATTTAAAATTAGGAGTACAGATGATAGTGACATCACAGACTGTCGCTACGATTTTGGAGGAGGTGTTTTTCTGCTGAACAAAGCTGGATGGTGTGTTCTCCTTTGGTCCTATTTATGCTTTAGCATTTATGCTGAGCTGTCAGTGAGTAACATCCAAACAACATGGATAAAAAGTTTGACAGTGTTTTAATCGCTGTGACACACACTTAGGGGTGGGCGATATAAACGATATAAATTTGGCCAGCGATAGAGATTTTGACTATATCGCTCTATCGCGATAGCGCATGTTGATGATGTCATCAAGCTGCGCCTGTTTTGGTCGAAAGCATCGCAGCGGCTACTGTCATTACCCGATCCGTACCGGAAACCCGATCGGTACCCCGCATGCGCGAAAGGTGTCTACTTCCGGTCGTAGCGTTTTACGATAGTTATGGGGCAGAGTATCGGTTAAGATGTTAAGAATAATAAGTATATCTTAAAATGTTTGCAATAATGAAGCATTTCAGTACATTGTAGACAAAAACGAAAAATAAAAAGATAGTTACGGATCGGGACTCCCCGATCCTTACTGCGCATGTGCAAAGTCGGACCGTACAAATCGGGTCTACCCGATCCGTACCGCGCATGTGCAGATGTTTTCTTCTTCTTCTGTTTGTTTAATGGCAGTTTACTCCCCAGTGTACGAGGATACTGCCACCTGCTGACCGAGCGAATGAACCCCGTTGTAAAATGAATTGGCGTCATTACAAACGTGTGTTAAATTTGATTTAGTGATAGTCGAGTGTGTTTATGCTTGTCTGTGAGGAGAGGATTGTTGGAATAGTGATGATGATGTCTGCTATCACTGTCAATTGTCTGTAAACACTTAATCTGGCTGATGAATCTTCACGTGACACATTGCTAAATCAATATTATTAAGTCTGTAATTAGGCGCAATTCTTCTTATTTTACGGCGCTGTTGTTCAATCGGGGAAGGCTCTCTGTTGAGGAGAAAAGCATGAATTTGTTTGTATACGGATTATCCATTGTTTAAATGTCCCGGTAGTCGAAAAGGAGGCAGAGCTGTTGAGAAATGCTAGGAGCTAACTGGGCGCTAACCGTATCATTCAAATATATTGAATGTCGCAATGTTGGCAAAGAGAGGAAGTGACGTAAGATTTGCGCATGCGGGGTACCGATCGGGTTTCCGGTACGGATCGGGTAGTGACAGCTACAACCATTATCATCTGCAAATTATGGCGACAGTCACAGCAAAGAGATGAAGCACTTTTGAAATATGGGGAAAGCCAAAAACTGCGCTTCCTCCACTTCCGTAACATTGGAGAAACAGTGGAAAAAAAGTTGGCGTTCATCCTCCAGCTTCACTGTGCTAATGCTATGCTAACATAGCTGTGTTGCTAGCAATCACGTAGCACAACATTATATACCAGGTAGTCCAACTTCAGTAACCCTACAAACGTCACTGCTGTTTAGTTTTCTGTCTTCATTTATGTTGGAAGTGATAACAGAGCTGTACGTTTGAATTAGTTTCAAAAATCTCTCAGTCAGAAAATGTTTAGGTGGAAGCTAGCGAGCTAACTTCCTGTTAACTTCTAACTCCGTTAAATTTAATAAATTCTGTTCTGATGTTAAACGTAATTGTTACACCTGGTAAAGCAGCAACGCTGATGATTTAATTAAAGATGAGATAATTTAGACCGTTTTTAACTCTTAGTGTTCGTTTGACTTTGGGACCTGAAGCTGACGGAGTTTAGGACCCAGATTCCTCCGTGAAGCTCCTCACTACGGCAGCCATAATGCTCTGACGATCCATCAAGCAGTGCTGCTTACCAAAGTTGTACTAAAACATTTTTAACAGATTTCTGCAGCCAAAATCGGTTCGAGGTCAGTAAGCACAACCAGAATTCATACATAAGGCACACTTGATTTTTGAGAAAATTAAAGCATTTTAAGTGTGTAAAATACGTTATACAGAAGAAAAGAATATATCGTGATATATATGCGATATGAATTTTAGGCCATATCGCCCAGCCCTACACAGACTCATGCATTTCCAGTCCTGTGCCGTGTGTCAGAGCCAAAAAAGCCTCGTCTGTGACGTCAGCAGCTGGTCACAAATGAATCGCTACATTGTGCAGTTTGGACAGATGTGATGCTGCGAGGAAACACGCAGCTGCTCCTTTCATGCATGTTGTTGTTCGACACATTCTCACTGAGAAGGCTGAAAACGATTTTGCGTTAGCTGCTTCATTTTAAGAAAGGGCGGAGCTCCACTGCTGATGGCGCTGCTGTCGGTCCAGTAGATATTTCTACTGACAGGATAAAAGTGTCTAATGCAACACAAAGATGTTGTTGAGTCATTATGGGAGGATCTGATCTTTAATTATCTGCGATGTACAGTCGTGTAATGCTGCTGCTTTGACCAGATCTGCAGCCAAGAAACTCTCAGTTTGACCGTCTTGGAAAACCTGATTGTGCAATGACGAAGAAAAATCCAGATAAAGTTGTAAAACAACACAAATGTTTGACACTTAAATGCTGCAGAGTTTCACTCACATCGATCGCAGCAGTTAGTGTGGCCGTTGTGTCTGCAGAAGGGTTCAGGTTAGAGAGCGGTATGAGAGGAATGAAGTCTTTGCAGATTAGTGTCTCTTCCTGTCGTTGATAAAAACACATGATGGGAGCAGAACAGGCAACACAAACTATGTGAGGTGGCAGAAGTACAGATATTCTGTATTTGAAGCACTGATTCAAGTACATGCTCTGAAAGAAAGTAAAAAGTAGCTCTTTGAAGGACATTTCCACCAACCTCGACGGTTCAGTTAATGTGTTAGTGTCATGTAGTCGATGGCGATACAAACTTTTTATGAATATTCTCTCAGAAAAAGAAGGAAAATAAAAAATGCCTGTTTTCTGTTGCTACATTGTAAAGGGTGACTTTGCTTCTAAACAGAGAACGACGAGTAGGGAAAAGCTTCAAGTGCAATTCAACGGCTCAAAGAAAAAAAACACAACTCAAGGTCGTTTCTATGAAGAGCTTCAGTAGATTTTAGATCAGTTGAATCCATCACAGCAAACGAACCTGTTTATCCTGCGCTGCCTGCATGATGCAGCCTTTACACAACACAGTTAGTCTGCCGTAGTTTGTTTGGCAGCTTGTTTTACAATTTGTAAAAAATATAATGTCACATGTACAAACCCAATATCTGGTTTAAAGACACGAGGACTGTCAAACCTCCTTTGAATCTAAGCTCTCTTCTTCCTGTCGCGTCTTTCTTATCTTCCTCCATCTCTGAGTGAAGTTAGCTCTCTCTTTAAAATACAGCAGCTGGACCTGTGGCTGCAACACGCTGTACGACAAACTGCACACTCTATGTGTGTTTGCTGGTGTTTGTTGAGCTGATAGAAACATTGCATTTGAAACAACCTGTGACAACATCGTATTCCCTTTATGCTCACCGCTCTCGGCTAGCTGGATGCTGAGTTACCACAACTGAAACTGATGGACACCTGCAGTCGTTCTGGTGCTGTGCAAAAACAACGCCAGCCCACTTTAACTGCTAACGATTAAGGTCGTGGACCCGCAGGCTGGGAACCGTAGTAAAGGGACCTCTGGCTAATACGGTGGGTTCTGTGTCGGCTCGTAGCTGAAAACTAGCTTTACTTTGTTGTCTGGGTCAACTTTGCTAGCAGAGACAGAGAGAGGCGTTGAAAGGCTGCTCCAACAGAACTTATTGTTTCAGAGGAAAACACGAACACGGTGTACAGTCGAGTCTTAATAGCTTACTTACAGCTGGGCTCGTCAGGCTCTCTTCTTGGCTGCAGTGGTTATTATTATATTTACATGCTTCCAGCTCCCGTTTCTGCTCGATGACAGCTCGTACTTTTCCTTTTTCTCCCTCCCTCGCTCACAGACACATAACGGGTATGGCAGTCCATTCTCCCTGCAGCACGGACTACACTGCCCATGATGCTTTAGGGTGATGCCTGTAACACTCTGCCTGTTGCCTTCATATTAAATCATTTTTAAAATATTTCTTCACGTCATTATGAGACGCGAGATTGAGACACGGGCATTAGGGGCTGTAGCGTGTTTTGTTTGGGTTTCCACTGGCGTGGAATTACCAAAAATAGAGGCTACAGCCTTATGAAACAGGAAAAAAACGCCGTGTACTTTAGTTCAACAAAGTAACTGTATTCTGAATTTAAACGGTAACTGTAACAGAATACAGTTACTCGTATTTTGTATAAATGTAACGGCTCAGCTGTTAAATCATACGCCATCAGTTTCTGCTCAGCAAGAGAAAACAGGAAGTGGAGTAATAACAGGAGACGTGTGTGTGTGTGTGTGTGTGTGTAATGGGTCTGAGTTTTAGTACTTTTGTATCAATAGAGCCATTCATGGACACAGTGTGTGGTGTTCGGTTCAGTGTGAGACAGAGAATGAAACTGAAACCTTGTTCTGCTGCTTCAGCTCGTCTAATATGTACTGAGAGGAGCTGAGGTGTGTTTGTGTGTGTTTGTGTGTGCGACTGTGATTAAATATAGTGAGTGATGGGAATTTTAACAGTAGTCACTCTGTCTCTCTGTAGAACAATGACTTCTTTGTGAGTTCTCACCTGACTTTGGCCGTCATGACACCACAGCTCTGTGCAGTCCCCACCAGTATCCCGAATGCTGCCCCAACTGTGTTATTACTGGTTTACTGGGGATGTTAATCATTATAATCACTGGTTAGAGTTTTGTTTGTAAAACTAAACTTTAGGCTGGGAATATCTGAGTATGATGACATTTTAGGGCGATAATAAAATAAAGTCTTTTATATAATAGGAAATATCTTCAGACATTAAGCTGGACTGGTTCTGGTTGGGCTGTGGCACCATTGTTGTTCTCCTTCCTGTCACTCGCTGCTCTACTTTATCATTGTCCAAGCAAAACACGACGAGTGTGAGTAACCTTGTTCCTTTAGAAAGCCTCGTGTGTGTGTGTGTGTGTGTGTGTGTGTGTGTGTGTGTGTGTGTGTGTGTGTGTGTGTGTGTGTGTGTGGTTAACCACATGCTAAGGTCACTCGGTGACGAGCACTGATTGTGCTGAGACACAAAGGTGAGCTGTGACTCTTCAGAAACACATGACTTCTTTGCCCCGCAGCACTTGGAGTGATGTCATCAAGTGTCCTCTTAACTGTTCAGTGAGGTCAGGTGACCAGTGATGCGTGGTCATCCACAGAGTGGAGCTCGTGCACGCACACCGACCAAAGCTGTAAACGCAGCAAAGTTCCAGCGCCGCCGTGTTTCTATCAGAGAGAAACGACTGCCCCGCTGCAGCAGCTGACCTTGGCTCCTGTGTTCAACATTTATCTCGAATAACAAGTTAAATAACCTCCCGTGCACACTCCCCAACCCTGGGTGACTTCAGGAAGAAGATCTTTGTCCGCAGGACTGTGTTAGAGCTGAAGTGTCGTCACGTTTGCTGTAAAACAAACACGATGGCTTTAGCTGCTTTCAAATATCTGTAACGGCCAGAACATCTTTGTTCCTGATGACGCCGCGGCTGTCAAGTGAACTGCAATCAGTGTTTTGTGGTTAGTGAGCAGCCGGCTGGTTAACCACAGCCTGCTGTGAGAAGCAAACACGTATGACCATGCCAACTATTTTGATCCAGGTCTACTAATAGATTAAATGTTTCAGTCATACACAGCAGTGTATATGTTAGTGAGCCCTGTTGCAGACTGAGGTCTGATGTGCTGTATATCTGTGATTGTGACATGTTGTCACGTTTGCAGCCCAGAAACAGACTTCTTGTGTATAAATATGACACATTCAAATACCAGATAAGAGATCGGGAGGAAGAACAACTCCTATACTACAGCAGAACACCTCAGGAGACGCCCTGACCTTTAACCCTCCTTCAGCTCCTGTGGGAATTGGCCTCTACCCCAGCTGTGTGTGACAGCAGCTGATGCAGCAACGCGTGACTGCTATTTATTCTTCAACTCATTCACACAGTCTGTTTCTGGCTGTGCACGATGAATAAGACAGAAAGCACAAAAGACCATGTTTATGTTTCAATTCAAGTCAATTTTATTTTATTTATATAGCGCCAAATCACAACAAAAGTTGCCTCAAGGCGCTTCATAGATACAGAGAAAAACCCAACAATCATATGACCCCCTATGAGCAGCACTTTGGTGACAGTGGGAAGGAAAAACTCCCTTTTAACAGGAAGAAACCTCCAGCAGAACCAGGCTCAGGGAGGGGCGGGGCACTCTCCCCGTGTCTCACGTGTCTGCTTCCTCCCACAGTCCAAAGACATGCAGGGTTAACTGGTGATGCTACATTACCTTTAGTTGTGAATCTGAATGGACTGTCCTGTCCGAGGGTGGACCCTGACTCCCGTCCCCATCCTCGATGCTAACATGACAAATACCGAATAAAATGAAAACTAATGTGACACCACAGCAAAGGAAGGAGGAGTGTGAGTGCCACCTGGGAGCGAGTGTGTGTGCGACATGGCAGCTGCTGCACAGACGCTTGTTTGTGACACACTCGCTCATCTGGACCTCTGAGTGCGTTCGTTGGCTTTGCTGTGCCTGCACATTTGTCCTCATCACAGCAGATATTTATAGCTGAACAGAAGTATTTGGAATAATTTCACATGACTGTAGTCTGAGGTGATGTGACGTGTGGATGGTGGCAAACACAGACCGGGACATTTAGGCAGAGCTGATGTGTTGGTTGGATTAATGTCAGCACTGCAGGATGATGCTGGGGTATATTTTTCCAGAAACACACCGACTCTGCAGACAAAGAAACACTTTGTATGTTTGTTTACTTTTGCTGCCATGATGCCAGCCTCCCTCGGAAACAAGGCTTTAATCTCAATGAGATGTTTACCTGGATACAGGACTAATAAAAATGCTCTGATACGAGCGCACGGCCCTGTTTACAGTGTAAACTTACTGATTAGTGTTGAAGAGCTTAAATCCACACTTTAGCATGTTGAGCACACAGCCTGAAGTCTCTCACCCCAACCAATCACAGCAGATGGCCGCCCCTCCCTGAGCCTGGTTCTGCTGGAGGTTTCTTCCTGTTAAAAGGGAGTTTTTCCTTCCCACTGTCGCCAAAGTGCTGCTCATAGGGGGTCATATGATTGTTGGGTTTTTCTCTGTATCTATGAAGCGCCTTGAGGCGACTTTTGTTGTGATTTGGCGCTATATAAATAAAATTGAATTGAATTGAATTGAAGCAACAGGTTACATAACAGATGGTGTGTGTTTAAAAAATCACATGTTGTGTGTCTCCTTTCAGAAAACTATACTGTTGGCTCGGACGGCAAGACCGAATCGGTGGCCAACCTTCAGCCGCAGCCGTCCCTCAGCTCCCTGCAGTCCAGCTCTCCTGGTCCCAAACGCTCTGGGAACACTCTGAGGAAGTGGCTGACCAGTCCGGTCCGCCGCCTCAGCGGCAGCTCTGTTAAGAAGCTTCCTAATCACAAACAGAAGAAGCCAGGTGAGAGAGAAACGGTCATGATGACCATTAACGTTGTCATGCTTGCAGCTGCATCACTTGAAAATGACAATGTTTGAAGAACTTTGAAAAGATGCTGCTGGATGTTTGGAGAGTGTAATGTAAAAATGACCCTCGGACTCCAAACAAGGAGTCCTTTTGGAGCCACGAGGAAAGTTAAAGACCAGACATCTGTGTGTGTTTGAGTGTTAAAGTGATTCTGCGACTCGTTGTCAGGGCCAGGAACAGGAAAAGAGGAAATCAGAAAGAGCATCGACCTGGGTCAGCCTGACCTCACCTTGCAGGATGATGTCACTGGTGAGGTAAGCACTGAGGGTGGTTTCATGATCTGTGTTACAAACATTGCGGCTGCTGACTAAACTGATCGTGCGATGGTGCTGGGATGGAAACAGGTACAGCTTCACCTGATTGACCCGTCGCTCACAAACTGACTTCAGAGATAGCGTGAGCATTTATGCCAATATATCTGCATTAACACAACAGTGTCATTTATTTAAACTACAGCAAATCATGAACCGGGGCAGAAATGACAAAAAAGCTTTTACTGTCGGTGTTGTCCTGAGATATACATGAAGTCATTTACATTCACATAAATAGACGAGGTTCCTCTTTTTGTGTGAATTGTTTTTCCTTCTCTTACGCACAAAAACACCCACACAGACTAACACGGGTCTCTCCCTGATGGACAAATGTGTTTGCATCCGCAGTGTTAGCGAAAACACATGATAACATCAGCGTTTCAGAGTGTCGCCATGAAAGGATCCACAGAAATGAATCGATTTGGAAAAACAATAAGTTTCGACGGCTTAACGAGGTTTATTTAAAAGCCCGATGAAGCACGAGAGTCTCTGCCAATGAAATAAGCTCCGTCATTGATGTCAGACTGTCAGTGGGACCAGTAACGTGGTACCTAACCAGCTGCTGATGCTGCGTGTCTCCTCTCAGAGAGTCATCAGCAGAGATGGCAACATCCTGTCTAAGACGTCTGGGATGCAGAGCGGTGGGGAGGAGGAGCAGGATGAAGACGCCCACACCCCTCTGCCTCCCCGTATGAAGATCATCAATGACCCATCAGATCCTGATGACAAGGTAACTCGGAGAGTTTCCCCTTAGGTTACATCTCAACCTCCCAGGCTGCTGTAGGTGTGGCTTAGGTCAGCCTGTAATTGTGTTACTTACACTGCATGGTTTACTCTGATCAGCTGCTTAAAGGAAAAAAACAGATCACCAGCTTCAGGCGCTGACATCGATCTTGGAGCGTGTCCGTCTGTAGCTGCTGTCTTCTGCCAATTAACAGCTTTTCTCTCCTTCCTGCTCTTTGTCTCTTTGATTTTCTCTGTATTTCTTTCTTATCCTTCTAATATTTAATAAATACCTCTACTTTCTGTCCCCCCTGTCCTCTCTCAGTCTTCGTCCTTGCTCACCTCTCTGCAGTCTTCCTCTGAGGTGCCCAGTGCTGCAGAGCTAGTTAGCGCCATAGAGAAACTGGTTAAAACCAAGATGGTGAGTGTGTGTTAGTTAGCACGGTCTAACAGCTGCTCTTCTTTCATTTTAAAATGACTTGTGACGTCCACTCCAGCCTGTCTGCTGTCTAAAGAAACTAACTCACTATGTTATGAAAAGTATGAACTTGAGTGACATCCATAGCTCGCTCTGGGAACACTCTGAGAAGGTGGTTTCCACAAGGTTTAGCGGTGTGCATGAAAGCATTGTGGTATGCTGTTCTTATGCTGACTTGTCTATGGATTGGTAGACAGACCTGGTTTACACCACTGCCTCTGATGCTTTGCACTGGGTCATGTAAGGCTTGGATGCTCTGCCATGAAAGCCCAATCCATGAAGCTCTATATGCTCTGTTCTTGAGCTTATCTGAAGTGCACATGAAGTTTGGAGGTCTGTAGTGCTCGACCATGACTGCCTACAATTCACTGAGCTCCTGAGAGCGACCGTTCCTGGTAGTCTGGACACCAGGTGCTTGTTTTCCTACACCTGTGGCCACAGCACAGACTGGAACACCTGAGTTCAGTGAGTTGGAGGGGTGAGGGAACACTTAGCATAGCTTTGGAGCACTTTGTAGTCAAGTGATGGTAAAAATTCATGTTCATTCTCAGCTGCTTTCGTTTGTGATAAATGGAGGTCCACAGTCTGGCGGTGTGTTCATGTGGACCTGGTACTACCACAGAAACATCCGGACTCAATTCAATTCAATTTTATTTATATAGCGCCAAATCACAACAAAAGTCGCCTCAAGGCGCTTCATAGATACAGAGAAAAACCCAACAATCATATGACCCCCTATGAGCAAGCACTTTGGCGACAGTGGGAAGGAAAAACTTCCTTTTAACAGGAAGAAACCTCCAGCAGAACCAGGCTCAGGGAGGGGCGGGGCCATCTGCTGTGATTGGTTGGGGTGAGAGAAGGAAGACAGGATAAAGACAGACTCTTTGTCATAGACTGTACATAAAAGGTTGACATCACAAGTGAAGCAAGTAAGAAAGGCCTTTAAAGCTGCCCTATTTCTACAATAAAATAGAATAGAACAGAATAGAATAGCCCTCTATTGTCATTGCACGTGTACAAGGGAATTGTGGGTGCTCCACACTAACTGTGCACAATTAAAATAGAAATAGTAAGACGGCAAATATGAGAAACAGGAGGAATAGAGGAGTAGAGAGACTCCTGGGACAGGCTGGCTTAAGCTTTAACGTTGTCTTTCTTCAATAACAGATTTTAATCTCAGGAAACTTTCTGGAGAATAAATAAAAGAATAAAAGTGTCTTTTGGACCCCAGCGTGTCTCTGATGTTTCACTGCTGCATGTATGAAATGTTGTGGAGTTTCCATAGACAGACTTGCAGAGACATTTACTGCTGAGCTGATTACTCTCTGCTATCATCTAATAGACACGATTTGCAATGAAACAAAGCAGCAGTGTCAGTTTGCATGTTTGAAGCGACTGCTGCCCTCTGCTGGCATCACACGTGTTTGTGCGGTTTGATTATGTGGAGTTGTTACATATTCAACATCTGAGTATGCTGAATGTTACTGATGTTGATAGAAATCAGTGGGACATCATCACCTGAACTCTGATCCTGTCATGTCTGCAGAGTCTAGAACCAGGGGTGTACCCGGGCTTTACCCCTCTCTGTCCGCCTGAACAAACCACTCCTGTTCAGCCACGCAACCCTGAACAGGAGCAGAGAGCAAAAGCTATGAGAGGACGGATGTAAGTACTGCGACTCGTTCTTCTACTTTGAACTGCTTCGAATTTAGAAAATGGAGCGTAGCCTTAGTTCAACAAAAGCACAGCCACAGATCAGCTGATCTGGATTCTGTTCAGTGTAACTTACTACAGACAGAGTCCAGGTATTGAAGGTGGATGAGTTTAGCTGGGGCTCAACCAAGTAACAGACAGTGCACAGGAGATGAAGAGGCTGGAGGCGGGTGGAGGTGAGTGTCAGGGGTGATTTGTGACAGGATAGCAGCAAGAATGAAAGTGAAACTTTGCAACGTGGTAGTGACAAAAAACATGAGGTGGAAGCTGTAGGGGGCGGAGCTGAAGATGCTTAGAGTGGGAGTGACCGGGAGGGACAGCAAGGCAGGGGTGTCCAACTCCTGGGGCCGGTGTCCTGCAGGTTATAGATCTCACCCTGGACACCCTGCACGCCTGAATAACATGATTAGTTAATTCCCAGGCCTCTGGAGAACTTCAAGACACCTACAACCTGTAGGACACCGGCTCTGGAGGCCTGGAGTCGGACACCTCTCCCTAAGGAGAGAGTGAAATGGAGGCAGATGTTGGATCTTGTTGCAGCAGGAACAGGAGCTCTGTGCTAACTTAGCTGTTTTTTAACACAGGTTTGTTCTGAACGAGCTGATTCAGACAGAGAAGGACTATGTCAAAGACCTGGGCATCGTGGTGGAGGTGAGTGCTTCTGCAGAATCGTTCTGTGCAGCGGTCTCCCGGACGTTTAAACAAAGAACATCGGGAAATGTACATTTGGGTTCAAAAGTTATCGACACTTTGACCGCAGGGGTTCATGAAGAGGATCGAGGAGAAGGGCGTCCCAGATGACATGAAAGGAAAAGACAAAATCGTGTTTGGGAACATCCACCAGATTTATGACTGGCACAGAGAGTAAGTCGAGCGTCGGCTGGGAATGATGGCGTGAAGGACGAGGCGAGGGGATAGTAACAATCTTTATCTGTCAGTTTCTTTGTAGGAGAACTGGAGAAATGCCTGGATGACCACGAACACCTCCCTGAGCTCTTCATTAAACACGTTAGATAAACTGTCGTGATTGTGTCACCGCACTAGAGTACATTTGTAATCTCTGCTCTCCCAGTGGTTTGCTCTCTAATCAAAGCTCCTTTGTCTTTACAGGAGAGAAGGCTCCACATGTATGTTGTTTATTGTCAGAATAAGCCCAAGTCAGAGTTCATCGTGGCAGAATACGACACGTATTTCGATGTAGGTGAAGCTTTGATTCTCTTCATCATTAGCAGAAAGTGTGCAGTAGGGCTGCTCGATTATGGCAACAATGATAATCACGATTATTTGACGATATTTATTTAACAATAACAATGTGTTGAATAATGACTTTAAAGATTGTCAAAAATAATATAAAATAATGTGCAAATACTGATAACAGTGCAAATGTTTGCAATATAAGAAATAAATGAAAAATGTAAACATCTATGTTTAGTGAACTTTGCAGTGTTGCTCAGTCATTTTTAATGATCGTTGAAAGCCCAGATCGTAATCGAGATTAAAATTCGATTAATTGAGCAGCTCTAGTGTGCAGTGTGATCTAAACAGCAATATTCTTTTACATTCATCCTCGATATGAAATGCAGGGACGATCCTTAATTATCTGGACTGATACTGTCTTTGTGTGATGTTATTGGGAGTATTTATGTGAAGTGGATAAAAGGACACAGTTCGGTTATTTCTCTTCCAGGGAATCCAACAAGATATCCAGTCCAGGTTGTCCATCAGTGACTTCCTCATCAAACCAATCCAGAGAATCACCAAATACCAGCTTTTACTGAAGGTGACACACAGTCTCTCCTTATCACGAAAGAAAATGCCAAAGAGCATATCTGTGCTCCACATGTTATAAACAGGCCTGTAGTGTCACTGTAACTGTAACCTGACTTACTGTCCTTTACATTATCGTTTACATTTCTGCATATTGAAGCTTTAACATTTCTTTGGCCAAGAGGAACTGTTTTTGTTGTTTTTGCTGTTTTTAAGGTTTTTGTTGTTTTTGCTGTTTTTAAGGTTTTTGCTGTTTTTGCTGTTTTTGCTGTTTTCACTGTTTTTGCTTTTTTTGCTGTTTTTGTTGTTTTCACTATTTTTGCTGTTTTTACTGTTTTTACTATTTTTGTTGTTTTTGTTGTTTTTGCTGTTTTTGCTGTTTTTTTGTTTTTGCTGTTTTTTTGTTTTTGCTGTTTTTTTTGTTTTTGCTGTTTTTACTGTTTTTTTGTTTTTGTTGTTTTCGCTGTTTTTGTTGTTTTTTTATTTTTGCTGTTTTTGCTGTTTTTGCTGTTTTTTTTTGTTTTTGCTGTTTTTACTGTTTTTGCTGTTTTTTTGTTTTTGCTGTTTTTACTGTTTTTGCTGTTTTTGTTGTTTTTGCTGTTTTTGCTGTTTTTAAGGTTTTTGTTGTTTTTGCTGTTTTTAAGGTTTTTGCTGTTTTTGCTGTTTTTGCTGTTTTCACTGTTTTTGCTTTTTTTGCTGTTTTTGTTGTTTTCACTATTTTTGCTGTTTTTACTGTTTTTACTATTTTTGTTGTTTTTGTTGTTTTTGCTGTTTTTTTTGTTTTTTTGTTTGTTGTTTTTGCTGTTTTTAAGGTTTTTGCTGTTTTTTTGTTTTTGCTGTTTTTTTGTTTTTGCTGTTTTTTTGTTTTTGCTGTTTTTACTGTTTTTTTGTTTTTGTTGTTTTCGCTGTTTTTGTTGTTTTTTTATTTTTGCTGTTTTTGCTGTTTTTTTTGTTTTTGCTGTTTTTACTGTTTTTGCTGTTTTTTTGTTTTTGCTGTTTTTGCTGTTTTTGTTGTTTTTGCTGTTTTTGCTGTTTTTGCGGTTTTTGCTCTTTTTTTGTTTTTGCTGTTTTTGCTGTTTTTCCTATTAGATGAAAGTGTTGATGGTAGCAAGCTTGGTTAGACTGATTAAAGTTGGGTTTCTCTTCTTCCTCAGGATTTCCTGAAGTACAGCTCAAAGGCAGGAATGGACTGTGAACAAATTGAGGTAAAAATGTAAAATGCTTTTCAATCCGGCGTGTTTGTGCTGACACATCCTCCTCAAATGAAAAACTATCTAAATATCTCTGTCCATGACTTTTACAGAAAGCAGTAGATTTGATGTCTCAGGTCCCGAAACTGTGTAATGACATGATGAATTTGGGTCGGCTGCAGGGATTTGAGGTAAGTTAAATGTGTCTTCACAGTGACATGTACTGCACACACTATGACGTGTGTGGCGTGCTGTAAAGCCTAAGAGAGTAATGTTTTTATCAACCTGGTTTCTCTGCAGGGGAAACTGACCAGTCAGGGCAAACTGCTGCAGCAGGAAACCTTTTTTGTTACGGTGCAAGACGCCGGCGTCCTGTCCCGCTCGAAGGAACGACGAGTCTTCTTGTTCGAGCAAATCGTGATCTTCAGTGAGCTGCTGAGAAAAGGCTCGTCCACACCTGGCTACCAGTTCAAAAAGAGCATCAAGGTATTGTGTAGATGCTTGCAATAAAGCTGTGCCCATGTTTGTGTGCATGCAGTATGTTCATCACAAAGACACAGCAGACTGTGCTTTAAATGAAGTGTATATGAGCAGGTCATACTGCATAGATAGACCTCCTAGCGAGCTCCTCGACCACGCCGTCCTACAGGCTCCTGCAGGAGAGGACCTGGTGGTTTGTGGGATTGTGTTGGTCTAACACTGTAAACTCTTTTCCACGCAGGTTTCCTACTTGGGTCTGGAGGACAGTGTGGATAATGATCCCTGTAAGTTTGTGTTGCTGAGTCGCGGCTCATCGGAGCGTTTCACCCTGCAGGCAGCCAATGTTGACATTAAGCAGGTGTGGGTCCAACACATTCAGGAACTCCTGGATGCTCAAAGCAACTTCCTGTCTGGTGAGGAAACACTGAGGATCTTTGTGTTCAGCAGAATATTACTTTGTTTTCACGTTTGTGAAAGCACGTTACAGGTTTTTTGTTGTTTTCTCCTAAATTTTAAGGATGCTACTTTTAATTTTTAACCTTTTAGCTTTAAAAAATTATCGTACAAACTGGCGCATAAACGAGAAGACGGTTGCTTTCTGGCTGTGGTGCCTTCACCACCTAAAATAAAACTGCCATGATCATAAAGTAGTTTAGGTGGAAACATGATAAAGCCTGATGTCACTTCCTTAAGCTCGTTCCCAGGAGGTCGGCGACCCATCCAAACAAAAATAACGACCCCGTGTTTTCTGTCTTACATTTAACAGAAATGCAGTTTGTGTGTGTCTTCAACAAAATGTCCTGAAATATGAGCCTCATCTAAAGTGCTTTTTCCGTCTGCAGCTCTGCAGTCACCCATCGTCTACCACAATCAGCAGAGCGGAGGAGGCAACAGCTCATCGCTGACCAGAAACCGCTCGTCCTCAGGGAATCAAACTAGCGCGTCCTCTCACAGCCGACCCTCGTCAGTGGTCGGCCTCTGCAGTGCGGAGAAGGGGAAGAGCCAAGTCAAAGTCTCCACCTCTAATGGAGGTTCATCGTGTTTTGACTCCATGGTGAGTGTGTGCAGGTTATATGATTATCAGCTTTTTTAAATTTGTTTTACTTTTAATTTGAGGATTTTATTGTTTTTGGTTATTTGGATTTAGAGTTTTGTGTCTCATCTAAGCACAGCCTGCAGACTGCACCAGGCACTCGCTAAACTGGGGCACTAAACAGACTTTTGTAAGTCAAAATGTAGGCTACTGCAGGTGTAGCAGCAGTTCAGTTTGTGTGTATGTTGGCTTGTCCAGGTACAATTTGTTCTAATAGCCCAGTTTTCATCCATACGTCCTGGTTCCTCCATACCTGACACAGACTTAAACCAGTAAAAGCTGGTATGGCTTTGGTTATGAAGGCCGGCCCGTGGGGTCTGATCCATAGATCCACCATGATTCAATTCAATTCAATTCAATTCAGTTTTATTTATATAGCGCCAAATCACAACAAAAGTCGCCTCAAGGCGCTTCATAGATACAGAGAAAAACCCAACAATCATATGACCCCCTATGAGCAAGCGCTTTGGCAACAGTGGGAAGGAAAAACTCCCTTTTAACAGGAAGAAACCTCCAGCAGAACCAGGCTCAGGGAGGGGCGGGGCCATCTGCTGTGATTGGTTGGGGTGAGAGAAGGAAGACAGGATAAAGACATGCTGTGGAAGAGAGACAGAGATTAATAACAGATATGATTCAATACAGAGAGGTCTGTTAACACATAGTGAGTGAGAAAGGTGACTGGAAAGGAAAAACTCAATGCATCATGGGAATCCCCCGGCAGCCTACATCTATTGCAGCATAACTAAGGGAGGATTCAGGGTCACCTGGTCCAGCCCTAACTATATGCTTTAGCAAAAAGGAAAGTTTGAAGCCTAATCTTGAAAGTAGAGATAGTGTCTGTCTCCTGAATCCAAACTGGAAGCTGGTTCCATAGAAGATGATAGGGGCAACAATGGGCACGTGAGCATCAGCACATCAGTCTCTGATGAATCGCGTTTTCATTGACACAACATCAGCGATGCACGTGTCCAGGTGCATGTGCATCACTGATAGGGAACACTTGGCACTGTGGGAGGAAGGCAAGCCGAGACTGTTGCTTTGGGCAGAACCTTGGCTACGAATCACCCTCATAAGTACTGTTGCAGATCGTGTTTAGCACTCTCTGCAAACAGCTGATCTAATAAAGTTTCGAATACCATCAGATGTGTCAAAGATGCTCAATGCAGCCACAAATGAAGCACCAAAGTTTGGGCTTGAAACCAAGTATAACTACAACTAAACTGCTTTTGTTCATTTTCTTCTCGTTGTTTTGACTCGGCTCCCAACTCCTCATCTCCTCGTCACAGTATTGGATCAGTTATGCCTCTTTGTTAATTATTATTATTGTTCGTAATAATAATAATTTTAATAAAATGAGCGTGTGCTGCTGATTAAAGTAAACTCGTGTTCACTGCTGTCCTCCCTCCACTCCTGCTCCTCAGCCCTGACCTCCCTCTGCTCCTCCTCAGGTTGACACCAGCTGTATCACAGCATTTCTGTTATCCAGCCCACAGACGCTCCTTAACCTCATCCTCAATTGTCCACATTGTGTCTCCTCCATCCCGCTCCTCTTTTTCTTCTGCCTTTCCTTTCCCCCGTCCTGTCGGCCATTCTTTCCTTCCCTCCTGTCTGCAGGACAACAACGACATCACTTCCACCATGCTGGTCACTCAGGACTACTCGGCGCTCAAAGAGAATGAGATCTGTGTCAGCCAAGGAGAGAGCGTTCAGGTCATGGCCACCAATCAGCAGAACATGTACCTCGTTTACCGGCCGGCCAACAGCCAGTCGCCTGCCGCGGAGGGCTGGGTGCCAGGACACGTCTTAGGCCCGCTCACAAAGCCCATTAAAGACTCTTCTTCTACTTGCTCCTTCTCAGCAGCCGTAACAGACGCCAACAACATCAAGTAAGTCCCCGCCCACCCCGCACATCTTTCCCTGCAGACTGAAGCACTTCTGGTTGGGCTTGAAACCAAGTATTCGGATTGAATGAGAGGACTAAGCTGACAAAGGTCAGTCTAAATGTTTTTGTTCTTTACTCTGACTGTTTCCATCACCAGCTCCTCAGCTGTCTGCATCCTGTGTTTAAAAAGCAAACACAAAAAAAAATGTTGGACTTTGTTTTTTCTTGTTTTGAAGGTACAGAGTTGTTCTCTAACTGTCCATCAAGCTGCTGCAGTGACTTTGATTTCTTGAGCCGGTCACTTATCGGCTCTGTGGCGATGACGTTTAAACGAAAAAGCAAAATAAAAAAAGGTTTTGAGGCTTGAAAGTAACAAAAAAGAAAGAAAAACAGCTGAAAACTTCGAGGTGATTCCCACAGAAATAGACAGGATAGAAAAAACTTGTACCGTGTTGCTAACTGGAAACCAGAAAGTGAAAAGTACTCGTGTGGAGCTAAAACCGACTTTTTACTTCAGTTCCTAACACTCTGCATTTTCTTGTTTTTGTACTTTTTTTTTTTTTTTTTTTTCTGCTTTCTGTAAAAAAACAAACAAAAAAAAACACCTCACCTGTTTGTTTATTCCTCTTATTGTTGCTGCCCTACTAATAATTATTTTATTCCACGGACAAAGTTGTATTTAATTCTTTTTTTTGTGTTGAATTTATGTTGGCAGTTCACTGTACAGAGTAAAAACATTGACTGAGGCTCTACAACATTCCTGTTTTTGTTTTGTTTGTTTGTTTTTGTTTTTTTAACTAAAAAAAACCTTTTGCACTATTTATGACAAGAAAAATATGAATGAAGTCAGGCTGTGCAATATGTTTGGTGGCAAGGTCAGCATTGTACTCTTGGTAGTCTTATTAATAATACTGATTTTAAATTTTGTTAAATAAACCTTTTGGACTTGAGCACGAGTTAACAAAGCGGTGTCGAGGTGAAGATGTTTTATTTGACATTTGGCTGATGATGGGTGACGGTTTGTAGTAGTTTTTAATATTTGTAAATAAACCACAACAGCAAATGTGAACCCGAGTGTCTGCCTGCATGTGTGTTGCACTGTTATACCATTTTAGAAGGAAAGCTCTCTTAAAATGAGCCAAACATCATCACAGAGACATGTTTTTGTGACGAAAATAAATGTAACTATCAACAAATATTAGCAGAACGTGAAGAAGTAACGACAATGATCTCATATCCACACCTGAAGTTGAAATACATACATAGAAATACAAATACTGTGGTGGACCACTAGAGGGCTCCACTCACACCTCCACAATACTACACTACTGGAGTACAGGACACAGAAATATCAGACTAGTTCAAAGTTGGTATCCAAGCAGACTTTGTGCTGATTCTAACTCTGCTTATTGGGAAGTTTCTAGATGAAAGATTTCTGTTAAGGTTTTAATGCCAAGAACCAAAAATCCCCACAGCCACACTGCAGATTTACGTATATAAACCATTTACTGTGTTTTGTTCCTGTTTGGTTAATTTCAGCTTTTTGTGTATGTTGTTACATTTGATTTCTGTTTCGTTTCAGTTTTCACTAACCTCACGGTTTGACACTCCACAGAAGTTACAAACTCTAAACTTAAGTGGTTTAATAAATGTAGCAGCATTTGGCAACTGAACAAACTGTAAAGCCTTTAAAATCTTCTCGGAGAATAACTGTGGTTTATTCTTAGCTGCTTTTTCTCCTTGATGTGTTTTTAGGAGTTGAGCTAACTTTGCACTCTCTGCCTCACCTGTGTGTTTGGGGGTTTAAAAAAACCAAACCACAAGCTGCAGCTCATGGTTTGGTTTTTTAAAGACCTGGAGGATTCCCATTAAGAGAACTCACGACTAGGGGTGCAACGATACTCGTATCGATATTGAACCGTTCATACAGTGCTTTCGGTTCAGTACGCGTATGTATTGAACAATACAAAATTTTAAATTTATTTTATCAACTTTTCTTCTGACGATGCTGTCTTGTGTTGAGAGTTCAGTGGATCTGCGTTCGACTACTCCGCCTAGGCTGCACTGTCGAGCGCAGATCCACTGAGCTCAGCGCAAGCTAGCAAGACAGAAGCTAAACTCTCCTTGCAACATGGCAAATTGAACCTCCCCCACCCTCATTCAGATCTGGCCTTTGGAACTATTTTGGTTTTCATGTGACGTATGACCCTGAAGGTAAGCGCGTCATGGACAAAAGTAAAACAGTATGTCGGATGTGCCACGCAATGCTCAATTACATTGGTGGGAACTAGCTCGTTAGCGCAGTTAGCTCGTTAGCGCAGTTAGCTCGTTAGCCAGTTAGCTCGTTAACGTGTTGGCCGTCCAGCCCCATTCACGGGGTGATCCGCGGTAGCTCGTTAACGGAGATTTGCCGTGTTGTGGCGTTAACGTCATTTCAGATTAACGCTGACAGCACTAGTGGGAACACAACGAATATGACTGCACATTTACTCCGACATCATCCTCGTGCAAAGACAAGTGGAAGCAGACAAAAACAACAAGCAGGCATGCTACAATCTTTACCCGAGTCATTTAGACAGCCGTTAGCACATGATTCTCCTTATGGGGACCTGATATGTTTAATATGCTGCTGAGAATATAGCCCAGAAGAATTTATTTATAATTTTAATAAATGACAAATTAAAAAGGCATGAACATTTTTTTTTGTATCGAATAAATATCGAACCGTGACACCAAAGTATCGAACCGAACCTGAATTTTGTGTATCGTTGCACCCCTACTCATGAGCCACATTAATGGGTGATATGAGATCCTGGAATAAATCAAAATGACTAACACAAGGTTAGAGGTGAACAAAAGAGATTTAAGCTGCATCGCATTGACGTGGACTGGAAGTCCTACTAATCATAACTATGTATTTAAAGTTTACAGGAACTATAAAAGATTGAATTTAACAAATTAAAAACATCTACGTACAAGAATTAGTGCAATGAAGTCCAGCTGTGTCAATAAAGTCAGAGCTCTCTGTCATCTTCTCTAATGTTTGTCTTCTTGAACCAGAAGAGTCTGGCTGCAGATTCAGGGACTGGTCCTGTCTGGATTTCTAAGACTCGAGGTGTACAGCCGTTCTTTCTGTTGAAAAGTGTTTTTTGTTTGTTTTTGTTATTGCAGTAGCCTACATTGTCCTGTTTGTAGAGAATGTATTTTTGCATTGTTGGAGGCTAACATCCAGAAGAGCAGTTTTGGGATGCTTCAGGTACTTCCTAAAAGATTTCCAAATGTATGTAAACATTTCTCAGTCTTACAATAACTCATAAACTGAACACAACAAGTCCAAGATGACAAAAGTTCAAACCCCAATAGATAATTTATCGATACTATTGTGGTCCTGTCTGTATCTATTCACCTTATGAAGCATTACGTCATGTCATAAGCTGTCACCATAGCAACCTGACAGGTACGTTGCTGCTGCAGCCAGACTCAGCTGGACACCTCTGAGCTTCACTTTGATTGGCTGGTTGATGTTTGTTGTTCCCATACTGTACAGGAAGTCTCTGTCGTGGAACACACTGCGTGCCAGGAAGCGCGCTGAAGACAATGATGCCTTCTCAGTAGGGGTCAAAGGTCAGGAGAATGGCCTTCTCCGTAAGCCCAAAGAAATCACTCCTCCTACCCCGTTCGCCTCGTCCGACCCTGTGGCGAAAGGCAAAGTGAGTAAAGCAGGCCGACGGTGCGCACTGGTGATATTATGTGTGTGCCAAAACCCCTCACCTCCACCGCCCCACTCGGTTTATGTTCTTTGTCCTAACCTCAGTTTGTGTGCATGTGTGCAGAAACCTGTAGACGCACACACGGGTAGTAGATGTGTCTCAGTGGGACTCCAGGAGTGGTTCTCAACCTGCATGACGCATGAATTCAGACTGATCGGTTTTATTTCTTGGGATCACGTCTGTCCTACGGGATTTCTCTATTAAAAACACTTTACTGGCTGCGGCTGATGGAGTTACAGAGTAGCACAATTACTGCCATCGACAAAATGTCGAGCCTTGGATTGTGGGAGAGACTGACTGGGATATTTTGTGGAACAAATGATTGACTCATAATTCAGTCAAAAGACCAGGAGTGACGTACTGTTAAAGATTTTCTTGGAGTGGTAACTGGATATGCAGGAAGCCAAACATATATCACAGGTAAACTGTCAGTCATTTGCAGTATTAAAGAGTTATAAAGAGCTCTAAATATCTATATAGTTATATATATTATATATAAAGCTTTATCATATTCTGCTCTGCACATTAGCATGTTCATTTATGCTACATTACCCAGTATTAGCTTCTAAAAGTTGCTTTAATTCAAGGTTTTTTCCCCCAAATTTGGTGTTATACATAGTCATCCATTCAGAGGCTCAAAACTCATTGGTTAGTTTGAACTGCCAGCAGTTTCATGGCCTTTTGAGGTCTGCAGAATCTTTATTTTGTAACAAAGGAAACTTGAGCTTTTCACTGTGAAAGAGAAAGTTATCATTAGACTGAAAAACTAAACATTTTAAATATAATATAGACATAAAGTATTCAGAATGAGCTCAAACATGTGTAGCAGTAACGTTAATCTGTTAAACACTGATGTGTTGTAAGGTGTTTGTTTCCTAAAGGAAAGGTTTGAAAAATACTTCCACTACTTATTTTTTTCAGCTAATAATAAATATTTTTCTGGTAATATATTTATTTCTTTAACAATAAAAGTAATGATATTTCACAGATCTTGTGTCAGGAAGGAGTGCAGAAAGGTAAGACTGCCCATGTGGAGTACAGATCCAGTTTATCTTGCTAACAAGCGGAGGACGAGATCTTTGCTTGTGTTTGTGGCAGATGGCTCCTCCGATCAATTACTTATTTCACTCAGTTACAGATCAATTTATAACTTTTATGTGTTTTTCTGATATTTTGGTTGATATTCTTTCTCTCTCCATTAAAATGAAACTACCATTTAAATTAGAAACCATCCCTTTCTTTGGGAGCAATCTTGCAAAGAAATTCAGCATCATTATTTGGCGAAGTTTATTATCATATTAGGTGTATGAAATCAAGCATCTAGGAAGGTAGACTTTGTAAAAGAATGATCCGCTCTGTAAATTTCAGTGTGCTACAGTGATAGGACACCACCTGTGCAAGAAGTCCAGTCGTGAAATGTTTCCACTATAAAATACTCCACAATTACTGTTAGGACAAAGTGGAGCAATTGGGAACGACGCAAGTTGGTGCGCAATGTAAAATCCCAGAGCAGGGTCAGTGGATGCTGAGGCACATAGTGTGCCAAGGTCAACCACCTTTGGGAAGATGAGGAATAGCTCATGATTTGAAGTATATCACATCCTCTGCCATGGTACGGGCAATCTTATGGCATGGGCATGATGAAATCTGAAGTGTACAGGGCAATACTCACATAGTGTGACTGACTCAAAGCATACTGCAAAAGCAAACCAAGTTTCTAATTGCACTGAAATGACCTTTAATCGCCAACCCAACCAGATGTTTTTCATTTTAATGAAGGCGAAACTGAAGGCAGAGAAATCCACAATCGAACAGCAACTGCACTAAACACATAGCAGCGTTTGGTGATGTCCAAAAACAATTCTTATATGATTCATTTGGCAACTTGATTTTAAGCCTATTTTTTTAATTCCTGGTTTTAGCACAATTGGATACGTCATGTGACACTTTATGTTGCATTTAATGCTCCTCATTCATTTTAAAAAGCTGATCTCCAGTAGTATCAATCAGTGAACAGCTGCAGTTGATCTTGTTGGCAGTGATGTAGGCTGTGGCTGGATATAGACTTCAGCTGTGGTTCAGTGTGTGGTGCTGTGAATACTGTCTATGCAAGACTGTTGGAAGATGCAGTGATTTTATTAAATAATTTTTCTTATTAACATAGTATAATCAAAACAGAGCTGCTGCATGTATATGTATTACAACCATTCAACTTATGCTGCAACCATAAGAATATCAGCACAGCCAAAATCTTGGCTGCAGTCATAATCACAAATGCAATCTCTTTTTGAGAGATTTAACATATCAGATATACATTTCCTTTTTGTATATATATCTAGCGTTATAATAATTTTATGAAGACAGATACTCTAAGATCCAGCCATCGATCTTCTTCTGCGTATCCGAAGCTGGGTCGTGGAGGCAGCAGCCTAAGCAGAGAAGCCTCCTTCTCCCCATCCACCTCCTCTAGCTTGTCCAGGGGAACACCAAGGCCTTCCCAGGACAGCCGAGAGATATAATCTCTCCAGCATGTCCTGGTTCTGCCTGCTGGTGAGACATGCCCAGAACACCTCACCCAGGAGGCGCCCAGGAAGCATCCTTGTCGGATGCCCGAACCACCTCAGCTGGCTCCTTTCAATGTTGAACACCTCCTGGATGGCCGAACTCCTCACCCTATCAGTAAGGGAGAGGCCATCCACCCTTCGGAGGAAGCTCATTACTGCCACTTTTTTCCGCGATCACATTCTTTTGGTCACTACCCACAGCTCGTGACCATAGGGTGAGGGTAGGGACAGATCGACCGGTAAATTGAGAGCTTCGCTCTTTTCTGCATCACTGCAGCCGCAGCACTAATCACCACCCTGTTGATCTCCCGTCACTCATAAACAAGACCCCGAGATACTTAAACTCCTCCACTTGGGGCAGGAGCTCTTCCCTGACCAGGAGTGGGCACTCCACCCTTTTCCAGCTTAGGACCATGGCCTCACACTTGGAGGTGCTGGTTCTCATTCCCACCGCTTCAGATTCGCCTGTGAACCATTCAAGTGCAAGTTGGAGGACATCACCCAATGAAGCCAACAGAACCACATCATCTGTGAAAAGCAGAAATGAGATTCTGAGACGACCCAAATGAAAGCCTTCCACCACTTGGCTCCGCCTAGAAATTCTGTCCATAAAGATTACGAACAGAATCTGTGACAATGGGCAGAGTCTATCACTCACCGGAAACGATTACTTATTCAATTCAATTCAATTTCAATTCAATTTTATTTATATAGCGCCAAATCACAACAAAAGTCGCCTCAAGGCGCTTCATAGATACAGAGAAAAACCCAACAATCATATGACCCCCTATGAGCAAGCACTTTTTTATTGCTTATGGCTACGCGGACCAAGCTCTTGCAACGGTTGTTTAAGGATCAAATGGCCTGTAGCAATGGGCCAGACACCCCATACTCCCATAGCACCTCCCATAGCACACTCTGAGGGACACGGTCGAGTTCCTTCTCCAAGTCCACAAAGCACATGTAGACTGGTTGGGAGAACTCCCATGCACCCTCAAATATTATTAAGTGGGTAAAGAGCTGATCCAGTGTTCCACAACCAGGACAAAAACTGCATCCGAGGTTTGACTAATGGATGAACTTTCTTTTCCAACACCCTGGCATAGACTTTCCCAGCAAGGCTGAGGAGTGTGATCCTCCTATAGTTGAAACACAACCTTCTTAAAGATGGGAACCACCACCCTGGTCTGCAAATCCAGAGGTACCGCCCCTGATCTCCACGCAACATTGTAGAGGATTGTCAACCAAGACAGCCCTATAACATTCAGAGCCTTCAGGAATTCAGGGCGAACCTCATCCCTCAGGGGCCCTGCCACCAAGGAGTTATTTAACTGCCTCAGTGACCTCACCTGCAGAGAAAGAACCCCTTGTCCCCAGAGTCTGCTTCCTCCACGGAAGACATGCCAGTGGGATAAAGAAGATCCTCGAAGTATTCCAGCCGCCCGACAATGTTCTCAGTTGAAGTCAGCAGCGCTCCACCCGCACTATACACAGTGCAGGTAGAGCACCACTTTCCCCTCCTGAGTCGCCTGGCTGTTTGCCATAATCTCCTTGAGGCCATCCGAATGTCTTTTTCCGTGGCATCTCCGAACTCCTCCCACACCCAAATTTTTGCTTCAGCTACTGCCCAAGCCATGTTCTGCTTGGCCTGTTGGTACCTATCAGCTGCCTCCGAAGTCCCACAGGCTAACCAAGCCCGATAGGACGTCCTGGTGCCATATATACTTATAGACACCCTTAAGTTCAGACATGGAGTTCATTATTGACAAACAACAACAAAACGCTGCTCAGGTTCAGATCTCACTGTTGTTGCCCACATGAACGTTGAAGTCTCCCAGTAGTACAACAAAGTCCACAGGCGGAGCATTCTTGAGCACGCTGGCCATGGACTCCAAGAAGGCTGGGTGCTCTGAACCGTCGTTCAGCGCATAAGCACAGACGACAGTCAGGACACGTTCTCCGACCCAAAGGTGCAGGGAACAAACCCTCTCGTCCACCAAGAGAAACCCCATAGTACAGGCAGCAAGCCGAAGGGGATACTAGGATGCTCACCCAGAGTCTGTCCCCAAGGGCAACTCATGACTGAGACAGAGTCCAGCCCTTCTCCAGGAGACTAGTTCCAAACCGTGCGTTGAGGTGAGCCTGACTATACCTAGCCAGTACCGCTCAACCTTACGCACTAACTCAGGCTCCTTCCCCACCAGTGACGTTCTCCTAATTGCTAGTCTTGGTAGCCAGGGATCGGTCCGCCAGGGCCTTCACTTATTGAACCTGACCTTCCTGTGGGTGGTGGGCCTACAGGAGGATGGGCCCGTGTCCTTTTCAGGCTGTGGCCAGTTTGGCCCCATGTACTAATGCATGACCCAGTTTGCCAATTTGCCATTGGAGACCCTAATAGGAGGCAAAGCCTCCCGACAACATAGCCTCTAGAATCCCTGGGACACGCACAACCCTCCACCGCGATAAAGTAGCGAATCATTCCAAGAGTTGTACTGCACTCCCCAACCAAAGATTTTGGCTTATCACAGGTTTAACAGTTTGTAAATCTGACTTAATCCCCAGAAAATGTTCAATCTTAAAGGACTGATTAGTAGCCTCAAAACTTCTAATTATCACTTAATCAAAAGACAAATGGTGGCAGTTTTACAGTGTGTCAGAAAAATCCAAAAGGACTCTCAGGTGAGTAGGATCTGAAATGTCCACTGTAGCCACTGTTTTGCTCTCATTTTTTCTCATATTCTCAGAATCTTTCCTTTGTCCTCTTTCATCTCTTTTCATATTTGACATCATTTTTTCTGTTTTGGTTCTGCCCAACTTCATCTGCATCTGTCCCCTCCTGTCGTTCCCGTTTTCCTTTTTTTTGTACGTTTCACCTTTTTTATGTCCCATCTCCATTCTCTTACCTTTGACTTTTATGTGCCTCCATTCCCCTTTTATTCTTTTCCCTTGTTTCATTCTCCACCAGGAGGTCCAAACTTCAGATGATTCAGATTGTGGTGATGACATTGACCCAAAGACGGGCATGGAGGTACCAGCTGTTCATTTTCATTGAAAAGATCTCTGACTCGGTGTTGAATACTTTTCTATTGAATTATTATATCAGCATTAGACAAACACTGTGTTGGAGACAAATGTGAGAGAATTTAAGAAGTTTAAAATCTGGAACTATTGTGTATAAATTCATTTTATATAAAACTGCTTCATATATGCTGAAAACTAATCCACATCTAATTATTTTCCAGCTTCTGAATCCAAACTTCATCCAGGAAGGTGAGACATACATAAGGCAGTTAATGCAAATTACATTTATTTATTCATTGAATAAGTTGTGTGACAAAGCCAAGAGGCCACGGGAATACAAGAACCCCCAACTCCTATGTTAGTCTGAAACAGCAGCAAACCTGGTAATAAATGATATCCTAGAATCAGCCTGATTATTCTGATCTGAATCGAGTGATTTGGCAAAACTGGTCATTATTTATGCTAATGCAGTATAACAGCAATGCAACAATTCCTTCTGATTACATGAGAGAGGTTTGAACTGTTCCCAAAAACTACAGAACTGAGCTGAGAATGCTTGAGGTCACACATGCCTTCACTCAGAAACAACGACGTGATAAACTGGACATTTTAACTTGAAGAGCTGAGGGGAACGTGGTTTGTGATGCGTTTTCTGTGTGCAGTGGCTCCAGAGTTCTTGGTCCCACTGTCAGATGTGGTATGTGCATTCGGAGAGACCGTAGTCCTCTGCTGTAAAGTCTCAGGACGGCCTAAACCTTCGGTCACTCTGAAGGGCCCCGACCAGAATCCAGTGACCAACAACAGCCGCTTCACCATAGACATCAGGTAACAAAGAGACCATGAGGAACACCAGATGTGTCCATGAAGGCTTTCCAGAGGACCCAATACTGCATTCAGATTCTTGTTTTTCCTGCTTCTCCTTCAGTGTTTTGACTTTTAAACATACAGTGGTGTAAAAGTGTTCACCCCCTTCCTGATTTTTATGTTTCCGATCATCAACCAGATTTAAATATCAGACAAAACTCCACAAGTAAACACAAAATGCAGTTTCTAAATGAAGGCGTTTATTAAGGGAAAAAAACCCTAAACCCTCATGGCCATTTTGTGGAAAAACCTGGATGATCTGATATCGTCGTGTTGGTGTTGTTCCCAGATCATCATGAAAATGTTGTTCCAGGTTCAACATTGCAAGTGACCAATCACATTATTGTGACGTTATTCTTTTGCGCACCAACCCATTCGTGCATTTATGAAATTCCAATGTTGCAAGGACAATATCAATTCTGCTTAGCGTTTATTAAAGGGTTAGGGTTAGGGTTAGGGTCCGTTGATCGGCGGACAAAGGCGGTTTCTCGCAGCTTAAGTACAGTTTTTTGTTTTACGCCGGTTTTTCCCGAAGTCGCAAAAGTATGACATCACAACATTCTGATTGGTCACTTGCAATGTTGATCCTGGAACAACCTTTAGTATGATGATCTGGGAACAACACCAACACGAGGATATCAGATCGTGCGAAAAACCTAGTAACTGGTTGGTCCACCCTAAGCAGCAACAACTACAATCAACTGAACGTTTGGCAGTGAGCCTTTTGCATCGTGTTGGAGGAAGTTTGGCCCACTCATGCTTGTAGAATAATTGCAATTGAGCCACATCGGAGGGTTTTCAAGCACGAACAGCCTCATGCCACAGCTCCTCAGTCAGATTCAGATCAGGACTTTGGCTAGGCCACTCCAAAGTCTTCATTTTGTTTTTCTTAAGCCATTCAGAGGTGCACTTGCTGTTTTGGTTCACCGTCCTGCTGCAGAACTCAAGGGCACTTCACCTAGAAGTCACATGTTCTCCTTCAGACAGCAGCAAAACAGCCACAGACAATGACACTACCACTACCATGGTTTACTGTTGGTAGGATGTTCCTTTTCTGAAATGCTGTGTTACTTTTTTCGCCAGATGTGATCGGATGCCAATTATTTTTTCACACAGGAAATCAGGAAGGGGGCAAACACGTCTTCACACCACTATAAGTAGTAGCCTCTATGAGTGCAGCCTTTTGATCTTTCCTCCCCTCTCCATGCTCCTACACACTGTGCAGGGATACAGGTGACATCTTGTTGAAAGTCTGTAATCTGATGCCCCAGGATACAGGAATCTACACCTGTGTTGCTGTTAATGACCACGGCACTGCCTCCTCCTCTGCCTCCATCAAAGTCCAAGGTGTCGCACTTTGATTAACACTGAGGACCATTTGAGACGGTTACTGTTGATTCGGGGTTGATTATTTTTGTCTCGGCTTGCAGGTATCCCAGCAGCCCCAGTGCGACCTGTGGCTCAGGAGGCCAGCAGCACAGCGGTGATGATCCACTGGCTGCCCCCGGCTTCATCTGCCCACTGTACTGTCAGCAGCTATACTGTGGAGTACAGACAGGAAGGTCTGTGTATTAGCCACTGGAATTGTTCTGTAGTGATGTTCAAACAGACTGACCTTTCCTCCTCTTTCACTCACAGACTCGTTCCTGTGGCAGCAGGTGGCCAGCAGCAGGGAGGAATGTGTGCAGATCGACTCTCTGATCCCCGGAGGTCACTATCAGTTCAGAGTTCGGGCCTCCAACCGCTGGGGTGTCGGCCCACCATCGGAGCCCTCAAATATGGTCACACTAGCCAGCAGCAGTAAGTCACACGTGCTCTTAACAAAGAAAAGTAAATACATGAGGGTCTAGGATGCACCTTGAATGCATCCTAGACCTGAAGGTGAACAGTTTTAAATCTCAAAGATTTGAAATTGAATTTGCCATCAGCTGGTGAGAGTATGACACACTCCACCCCTGGAAATATATCACTTGGCAGTAGAGAGGAGTAAATGAAGAAGGTTGTTTGCTGGAGAGTGGGCAGGCAGGTGAGCCTTGGGTAAGTCCTGATTCCACAGACTCATAAAACCTAAGCGCTGATCTGGCTGTGAGCTTTTCAGTCCAGGAAGGGAAGTAGGTGAGCCTTTCAGGCACTGCAGGTAGGTGACTGGAGAATAGGGCTGCCACGATTAGTCGACTAGTCACGATTACGTCGACTATCAAAATCATCTACGACTGATTTAATAGTCGACGTGTCGTTTGAAGCTTTGTAAGATCACAAAAGACGCAGGAATAAGTAGTAGGATTTAAGAGTGTAATAACGGACTGAAACAGAAGATGGCAGCACTGCATGTACAAGGATGCCAGCTGCCGTTAAAGCCCGAAGAAGAAGAAGCTGTGTCCCAGAATTCATAGCGCAGCCCTGCTCAGTTTCCAACAATGGCGGCAGCTAGTTAGTTTTAATATTACTCTTATTATTCTTTCTGGGTCACAAAATAAACGTTTAACATATTTTCAGGCGAGAATGTAGCTGTGTAAACCTGAAATATCTGCTCAGTTTATCAAGACACCACATATTTTCAAAAGCGCTCCGACGTTTTCGGAGACGTCTGTTAGCCACTAGCTCGATAGCTAGCCGGGGGCTAGGCTAACTAGAGCCGTGAGAACACCGGACTCCCGGCAAATCGTTTTCAAACCCACCGCTGTCTTTCGTTACTCAGGTTAAACATGATATATAAGTCACTTAGATAACTTAAAAATGTTATTGTTTGGCTTTTTTTTTGTATTTTATTTGTTCCTGAGTAAATCGGTTTGGCTGAGATTAAAGTTATAGTTTTTACACAGCTGAATAAACGTCAAGCAGACAGCTGATTATCAGAAGTGTGAGATGCTCGAGAATTTACTCCGGTGTCCTGTTATATTTTAGATAGCAAGGAGTTTATTAAACTTCACCGAAACAATCTGCAGATTTCATTAAAATTTAATAAACTATCATCTTGTCTTTATTTTTAGTTAGCACATACCTTAAACACTTAAAGCTGTAAGCTAATGATAGTTATATAAGAGCAGATGCTGCTGGTGCAATAAGCTGTAGTTTTACATCCAATGGATGATGATCTGATTAGTCGACTAATCACAAAAATAATCGGTGACTAGTCGACTATCAAAATAATCGTTTGCGGCAGCCCAAATGGAGAACAGCTGACATGTTCAGGGGGGATTATCTTACTTATGTATTTGTTCTTTGTCTGTCCAGACTCTGGCTGTGATGGGACGGGCATTCATTGGAAGGAAAACTTTGAGTCAACCTTCACTGAGATCTGTGAGATTGGAAGGTAAAACGATTTCAGTCACAAATAACGTCTCTATCAAGCCCAAGCAGCCTGTTTTTAATGCAGTCTCACTTGCTTTGACCAGGGGACGGTTCTCAGTGGTACGGAAGTGTGTCAACAGGTCCACTAAGAAAGAGGTACTTGTTCCTTTTAACTTCTTAAAAATTAAACTTGATATTTGATCAGCTACTGTGAGACGCAGACACACATCGTATAGATAAACTTGATAATCTGTCTGTGTTTGCACAAACAAGCATTTTATTATCTAGCTCTGCGCCACCTTGATGAAAAATCCACAATATATCATCATGCAGAGTGGTTTTGTCTCAAAACTTTAACTTCGGCTGTATCCCAATTCAGGGTCTGCAGCCTCAACGATCCACAAGGGCCGCGTACTTAAAGACCGCTAAGGCCGGAAGTGCGAGGCTTGTGAAATGGGACGGTCTAGCCTCCGTTGCGCTGCCCAGGTTGCCTAGCAACCATGATACTAACAGCTGGAAACGTTTCATACAGCTTTGTTTGACAGAAATGAAGGAGAAAATCTTTTGTTCATTTGTTTGTTTCTACATGAGCTTTGATCATTCTCTGATTAAGCTCAGCTATTGAACGGCGTATATTTTAAAGTAAAGGCTTTAAAACCAAGTTAGTACAAATGTCACTAATGTCACATGACTTTGACATGTGGCCAACAGTAATGTTTTAATGATCTTCGTTATTAAACATTTGCACATAAATAAGTGACATAATATTCAGTACTTACTTAAAGTTTACTCGTCGGGCGCCCCTCATTCGTCGTTTTTTTTCAGCAAAATTATCCACGCCCACCGCTGCGCTATGCATTCTGGGATATGTTGGGCCACGAAGTCTACACCGCCACGTCCTTAAAATTCAGGGAAATGAAGGACGCATTTGAGGGCCGCATTTCGAGCAGCCTTCGAATTGGGACAGCCTTCGTCGCGTCGCTGTGACGTAATCGGCCTTAAAATGCGGCCTTTAAGGCTGCAGACGCTGAATTGGGATACAGCCTTAAGGCGGGGTGGCTGCAGCTCAGGAGGTAGAGCAGCTCATCAACCAATCAGAAGTCTGTGAGCTTGTATGTTGGGCAAGATACTGAACCTCAAGTTGGATGGAGCTATTCAAATAGATGCACCTCGGCATAGAAAAAACTATATTGCACATTTAAGTGTTATGCCTTTGTTCTCCACTAGGTGGCAGTGAAGTTTGTGAGCAAGAAGATGCAGAAGAAGGAGCAAGTGGCGCATGAGGCAGACATTCTGCAATATGTCCAGAATCACCAGCTGGTGTCATTGTTGGACACCTACGAGTCTCCTTCCTGTCTGCTGCTCGTCCTGGAGCTGTAAGTCGAGTGTTTGGCTGCTGCAAGGTTTTTTTAATCGTAGTGTTTTCGCTTGTTTTTCACAACAAGTCGAGTTTTCAGTTTTAGTGCCCACGTGGTTTGGTATGAACCAAACTAAGCTGTTACTTTTTAATAGTTTTCATATCAACTTTGCTCTCTTTGAATGTTTTCATAATGTTTACACTTTGTCAGCACAACTTTGTCTGTGTTTCCATGTCAGACTGGAGGATGGCCGCTTGCTTGATTATCTGGTTGCCCACGATGAGCTGATGGAGGAGAAGGTGGCGTTCTTCATCAGAGAAACTCTGGAGGCCCTGGAGCACCTTCACACCTGTCGAGTGGCTCACCTGGACCTGAAGGTGACGGCAGGTTTTTGTCACATATGAGAAGAAAAATATTGACAGTTGTTTGCTCATCTGTGTCATGACTCTGTTTTTGCTGCAGCCCGAGAACATCATGGTCAACCTCCATTCCCCCACGCCCAGTGTTAAGCTAATTGATTTTGGTGACGCTGTCCAGCTGTCTGCCCACCGCCGATACGTCCACCTCTTGCTCGGGAATCCAGAGTTTGCTGCGCCCGAGCTGATCCGTGGCGCTCCGGTCTCCGTGGCCACAGACATGTGGAGCTTGGGTGTTCTGGCTTATGTCATGCTCAGTGGCGTTTCTCCGTTTCTGGACGAGTCGCCGGAGGAAACCTGCATCAACATCTGCCGCCTAGACTTCTGCTTCCCAGACGAATACTTCTGCAACGTGAGCCAGGTGGCGAGGGATTTTGTGTCGTCGTTACTGCAGCAGGATCCCAGGAAGCGGCCGAGTGCTACTTCCTGTCTCCAACATCTGTGGGTGGGTCGTGGAGGCGGGGAGTACTCCAAGACGCCGCTGGACACGGCGCGGTTGGCCACGTTTATCGATCGCAGGAGACAACTGCACGACGTTCGGCCCATTATGAACGTCAAAGGGCTGGTGAGCAGCGGCGTGGGAAACACGCTGTGATGGGATCTGAACTCCCACAGGAGCGTTTGATTGTGTGTCAGTGTGCGTGGGACAGATGTTTGGTGCTGGAATCTTCTTGCTTCTGCAGGACCACGATCAGTCACCTGTAGACCAAAACCTTAACCCCAGAATATTTATTTATTCTTGTTATTTGTTCATTTCAGCCATGACACATGAAGCGGGTCAGGTAAACTGCCAAAACACCACAAGAACCCAAAGAAGTCAGCTGGACTAAGCTGGATGTGTTTACTCCAGTTTGCCGTCATGTAACGAACTGTTGGGGCTTTGCAGAGGCCTCTCGCTGAGCTGAGGACTCGTGCCGTTGATCTCAGGCTCTGGTGCTGAGGGTCCTGCACAAAGTGCTGTTTGCAGGAACAGTGACACACCGTGATGAGCCTGTTTCTAGTATATTTGTAATCATTTCCTTTCAAGGACAGTGTCCTAAAAATGATATTTGCATATCGATAAACTTCAATATTTGCCCACAGTTTACTCGAATATGCTGGTATTCAAAACATCTTCTCCAGTTTCTCTTCGTCACTTTTCTTTCTCCTGTTTTTACAGGCAACAGATTACAGATTACTACAGAGGTGGGAAATCACAAATACTCTGTTACAGTACTTAAGTAGGATTTTCAGGTATCTGTATTTACTCCCTACATTTTCATAAAATTCAATTCAATTCAGTTCAATTTTATTTATATAGCGCCAAATCACAACAAAAGTCGCCTCAAGGCGCTTCATAGATACAGAGAAAAGCCCAACAATCATATGACCCCCTATGAGCAGCACTTTGGCGACAGTGGGAAGGAAAAACTCCCTTTTAACAGGAAGAAACCTCCAGCAGAACCAGGCTTAGGGAGGGGCGGGGCCATCTGCTGTGATTGGTTGGGGTGAGAGAAGGAAGACAGGATAAAGACATGCTGTGGAAGAGAGACAGAGGTTAATAACAGATATGATTCAATGCAGAGAGGTCTGTTAACACATAGTGAGTGAGAAAGGTGACTGGAAAGGAAAAACCCAATGCATCATGGGAATCCCCCGGCAGCCTACATCTATTGCAGCATAACTAAGGGAGGATTCAGGGTCACCTGGTCCAGCCCTAACTATATGCTTTAGCAAAAAGGAAAGTTTGAAGCCTAATCTTGAAAGTAGAGATAGTGTCTGTCTCCCGAATCCAAACTGGAAGCTGGTTCCACAGAAGAGGGGCCTGAAAACTGAAGGCTCTGCCTCCCATTCTACTTTTAAATACTCTAGGCTCATTATGCTACAAAAAGGCTCATTACTTTAGCTTCGACACATTTAAGGGGTCATATTATTATCATTTCACATCACTGCAGGACAGTAACATCGACGACAATCCTGTCACGACAAGAGGCAAAAACACATCAGTTATACATCACACATACATTAATAGCTCTACTCGGGGGTTAAAGTGGACCGCAGCGATCTGGATACCATGAGCTGCGATGCACTTCAGCGTGTAGCTAGCACTACAGAAGAGGAAGTAACGATGTTTTAACTGGAAGATCATTTTAAATGTACCTTTAAACAACTCAACTAATATAAACACACAAAGTGAGAAATTACATTTAAATGTGTGTCTGTGAAGGTTCTCAGTCATCCAGGTCATCGTAGTCAAAGGAGCTGCAAAGAAAAGCGTCTGGACTTCTTTAAGTTACTTGAAGACGTTTCACCTCTCTCAGGCTCTGTGAGTGGGCGTTAAGGCGCCTTAACGCCCACTCACATCCTGGGCCATCTGACCTCAGGAAATCACATGATAAGGTGGGGCCAGGTTTCACAATGAGCTCACCTGAAACTCTGGCTGATTGGGACCCACACCCAGTTCCACACCTTGGCTCAGGCGATTAGAGGATCATCAGGGGGTCCTTTTGTCCCTCTGTGGGGGAAACTCCCACTAGGGTTATATCTGGGACTCTCCACCATTTGACCTTAGAACTGAAGAAGCTTCTCGGGTGAAGGTGAAACGTCTTCAAGTAACTTAAAGAAGTCCAGACGCTTTTCTTTCCAAGCTCCTTTGACATTTAAATGCAGTTTTGAGTTTTTGGATCCATCCATCATGCATCTGCAAGACTAATCGAAGGATTCTGACTTTGTGTTATTAAAAGGTTAAAAGAGCAGCTTAGTGCTGACTTGGTTCATCTACAGCACTGCTTAAGTTTAAAGTAGTGCACGATGTTTGCCTGCTGCAGAGAACCTGTTGCGTTCATGCTCAGTGTTACATCTTGTTAAATTCACAAAGAGCAGCAGCAACACAAGTCAGTCGATCACAGCCTGTAAATCAAAATGAATGGAGCTTATTTCGGTTTCCCCACACTCCAGCCGCACAGCTGATCTGAGAGTTTTACACCTGCCAAATCCCACTTTAATCCCCGACTGTGTTCTTTTACTATTTCGGTGTTTCAGCAGTCACGAGGCTCAGTTTACATTTCTGTGCATTTTCACTTTTACTTAAGAAGTTTAATCAGCAGTTTTCACCACGAGTGTCCGTCGTTCTCCTAAAGTGACGACTGTCTGCGGTTTTGCCTCCTCTGCATATTTGATGCCACAGTATTTGTGACTCACTCAAGCTAGAAACTGATAAAGTGTTACCGAAGCATCTGTAAGGATCTAAAACTTTAATATGGACGATGTTTATTTGTTTTTATAACATGACTTCATCACATGGAAAAGTCTCTCCGCAAAGAAAAATGACGCGTAGAATCATAATTTATGGAGAAACTGTTACCTGTAGCTGTCATATAGGAGTAAGGACTGCACTTTTCTATGATCTACCTTTAATTTATTAAATGTTTATTTATTTCAGGACTGAACTAAGGGTGTAATATTTGCTCCGGGGACCTAGAGCAGTTCATTTACTCGACACATGGAGTTCAGAGGATGACTAAACCTGCTGAACTAAACGAGTGTGACTGCACAGCTGTGCAGCAGCGGACTCTGACTGAACTGTAGTGAATGTGCTGGACTGTCCTGAACTACAATAAACGGAGTTAAAATGCAAACATGTCAGCATCGCTTGACATTCAAGGAAGATCAAACAGCGTCTGGATCTTCTTCTTCTGTGGTGTATATGGACGACTACCGGACGTTAGCAGGATGCACCATGGACACAGTTTGCATCAGTGTTTACAGACTCTTAAAAAGTAGGTAGTTTACAGCCTAGTGAATAAAAATCAGGAAAGACCTGCATGTAAATCACCAGTAATGGTTTAGAAATCAGGTTACCAAACTGTCTGTTCTGTAAGTAAAGCCTGTTGGTGTGAAGGTGGGAAACTCCACCCTGAAATCTTTTTTGTTGTTTGTTTGTTTACCAGTCGCTGTGGTGGTTGGATCTCATTCAGCTTGTAAATGTGCTCGTGTGGCTGCAGAGCCTTTGGAGGAAGTGGCCGCTGTTCCTGGGAGGCAGACGTTACTGATGAATGTACTTTCTCGTGGAATGTGCTCTGTCGTCTGCTTTCACCCACTCGCCACACTCCCCGTTTTTCATTTAGCGTCGAACAGCAAAGCTCATTTGCATGCTTGGATACCAAACGGTCCACAGGAAGGAAGCAACTTTCATATCGGACGTCTGGTGAAATATTACCAAGCGTCTGTCACTGCAGCTGCAATCAGGTGTGTCCGAGTGCTGTTTTTCTTTTTTTACCACTCTCTCTTTCTAGTGGAGATTCTCGCTGTCTTACTGTGGACTTGTTGGTCTTGTTCATTATTTGAACTAAAAATAGCTGACGATGATTAGAGGAAGACTGCAGACTTCCCCAGTTTTTTTGACCTCTCATGCAAAATAAATCGATCGATAAATAAAACAGTTTCAAGCTGTGTCTGTAGGAAAGGTGCTCGATGAGGTCACAGACCGACTGGTCACTGGGGAAAATAAGTGTTCGCCGACAGAACGGCTGTTACAGTTGGCTGGCAGTTATTAAAGTTGGTCGCCGCAATCGCCAGGTATTCCAGGTATTCCAAATACAGCAGGCAACAATTCTATAACCAAAATAAATGAATCCCACCTAAAAACCTTCAGATAGAAGACCGGTGGCAGCAGAAATACAAACAAGTTTAAAGCAACTGCTGAGGTGCTACATAAATAAAACTGGATCGACTTCATGACTGAGCCGGTGATGGTGATGAAGGTAAGAATAAACTAGCTCACCTGTTTCATGCCTGCTCAACATATTCCAGCGTTGTTGTTCCCACGTGTCCAGTCCTGTACCCTCAGAACAGCGTTGTGCACAATAATTGCAAAAATGAGATGATAGTGTAAAATTGACACTGACATGTTTGTACTGCTGTTCTAGTCTTGGTGACTTACTGGCTCTTTTTAAACCAACTCACATTTACCCATACTGTCTGTTAGTACATACAAAGTTATTGACTAAGTTTAATAAATAATACAGTTTAATTAATTAAAAAAGGAAATGGAAAACTCACCTAACCGTGGTGGAGGAGTGTGTGTGTTGTTTGGGGGCTTGATATACTCTAGCAAGGCAAACCGGTCCATGGTGAGAGGCCAGACACCCATACGGAGGGCAAAAAGTAAGGGGCCAAATGCCCAGGTTCACTGTGGCTCCACCCTGAAGGCATGAGGAGGGACTGGACCTCAGCCTGTGGATGTGGGAGTAGTTTTGTCAGGCTTTTGACCAAGACTGCTTCAGGTAGGGATGGGTACCGGTATCTGGTTCTGACATAAACGGTAGTAACCAGACGGAAAAGCAGCGCACATTTCGGTGCTTTTTTTTCCTGAGCTGTGATACACTTTAGATTCTAGCCAATCATTTTACGTTTCGAGGATAGTAGGCGGGTCCAGGTACGTACGTTCTTTTAGAGCAGAGCTACAGATTAAAAATGCCCAAGGCGAAGCGGTCAAAGTCTGGCTGTACTTCACAGCAAAAGATGCAAACTCAGCAGCTGCAACAAGTGCTTTAAGCTGATACTGTGATACTGTCAAAGGAGGTAACACCTCAAATCTGATGAACCACCTGGCGACGCATAGCGGTTTTTTAAAAGCCGAGAAATGCGCCGTATTTGATAGCTTGCTGCGAGACCTCACACCGAGCACATCTACTGCGGGTGTGGTGCCTGTTATCGACCCGGAGTTAGCAACATCCCCCAAAAACCCGAAGAGGAGAGTCCTGGCCCCTAGCCCTGCCAGTGTAGCAGAAATGATGAGGATGATGATGCAGCAGCAGCCGTTCTTCTCTGCGTGAGTAGCTTAATGTTGTTCGTGTGTAATTTACGTTGAGTAGGCTAACCACGTTATTACATTAATGCATGTAAGGTGAACTAGCAAACACCATCATAGCTACATGCAGCTGTCTTCTTGTTTGATGGCAGATACTCCCTTCACCCTGGACAAAAAGGCTAAAATGACCAAAGAAAAAGTGGAAAACAGCTGAACATGAGATGTTTTTGGACCAATTTTGTGTTCTCCATTCTTTAAGCACCAGCACCGTTTCAAAAGTACCGGTTTGGCACCGGTATCGGATAAAACCTAAACGATACCCATCCCTTGCTTCAGGTCTGCTTCAAACTGATTCTGCCAAACTGTCAGGCGACTCGGGAGAGAAAGCCGTTCTCTACTCACGCTTCTGACCTCAAAATTATCTCTAGTTTTTGCAGACGATGTGATTCTGCTGGCTTCATTAGGCAGTGGCCTCCAGCTTGCACTGGAATGGTTCACGACCGAGTGTAAAGTAATCGGATTACAGTAACGCGTTACTTGTACTGTAATCCGACTGATAAATTGTATATAATAAAAGTTTCAATTTATGGTTATATATAGTATCTTTGTAAGACCAAGACTATTTCCATTATTTTGAATGATATCTGCTTTACTTGTACAGTGCCTCATAATTCAGTATTAAAGGTCTGGACACACAGTGGACAGTTCGTGCATAGAGACAGACAACCATCCATTCTCATTTTTACTTACAACCTTAAATCACCAATTATCAAACATCTCTTTGAGCAGTGGGAGGAAGCGCCTCCCAGTACCCAGAAGCACCTGCTGTTGGCACAAATGTTAGCCTAACTTTGTATGCTCCTCCAACAGCAGTCAGTTTGTCACAGTTTTCACGACAAATGCAATTAGAAAAAAAAGAAACGGGACCACAGAAGTACGGAAAGATCCCAAGAGTGAGTTTGTTGGCGCTCAGAGAGACTTCACACACACATACACACCCACAATGTCACAGGTTAAAGCAGAATGAGCTGGACCTCTGTGTAACTTATACTGGAGATAAATCAATGGCATGGTAAACAGAAAAGGAAAATATGGAGTTATTTATATTTCTAACAAGTTGTGCACACAATTGTCTTCTGTAACTTCATTTTGCATTTCAGGTGAAGCCAGATACATAATATACATGTCTTTAATTGACTTCTATACCCCAAACTGGGCATAAAGCAATGATCATTTTGTTCAATAAACATTTATTTATGTAGCACCAAATCAAAATAACAGTCGCCTCAATGTGCTTTATATTGTAAGACTCTGCAAAAACACAGAGAAAACTCCAAGAATCAGATGACCGCCTGTAAGCAAGCGCTTTGGTGACAGTGGGAAGGAAAAACAGGAAGACAGAACCAGCATTAGGGAGCGCTACCATCTGCTGCCACTGGTTGGACATGAGGAAAGCAGGACAACAGACACGCTGTGGAAGAGAGGTTATTGATAACTAATGATTAAATGCAGAGTGCTGCATGAACACACAGAGAGGGGGAAAAGCTGAAACCTACTGCAGCATAGCTAAGCGAGGATTCAGGGTCACCTGATCCATCCCTAACTATATGCTTAACCTCTTAAGCCCCAACGCCCCCTGATATGGGGGCAAAAAGCAGGAGATCAGGTAGGCTTGGGGCTTAAGAGGTTAAAAGTAGAGACGATGTCTGTCTCCCAAATCCAAACAGCGAGCTGGTTCCACAGAAGAGGGGCCTGGAAACTGAAAGACTCCGCCTCCTATTCTACAAGCACACGTACGCTGAATTGTGTCATGTCTTAACTACCCAAACTGGGTTTGGGGGGCTCAGGCCTCTAGGCATGGTCAGACACTTCGAGCTGTTTCTGGTCACCCACCTGTGCAAATCTCCCGTCCGGACGTCCGTATTGCTCAAAGTGTTGTATGGAATAAAGAGAATTGTGCTGATTAAAGTGATTGTTGATTGAGCCTTTATACAGCAAGTGTTGTTCTTCCTTCAGCCCAAAGATCAAAGAATTGGGATATTTAGCTACTTGCAGGACCCTCTGGTATGCACGTAGTTGGTCAGAGGTTCATCCTACAGCAGGATAATGACCCAAACCCAACTTAAATCTGTTGGGCATCTTTCTTGGCCTTCAGACAATGATTCTGATGGCTAAAGAACCAAACGAGACAGGCAAAAAAAAGACAAAAAGGCACTGACTCTGTGCAAAACTGGAGAAAAAAACAGTCAGAAAACATGAGGAGTGAAATTGTGGGACCTCAATCTGTAAAACTATTCCTATTTTGGGGGGTTGTCTCATTGTTGACCCTTTAGCGTGCCTGTTGATTTCAATAACAGTAAAGCAGCTGATCAATGTCCCAGATGTTTTTAGCCGTGGTGCTATACTCATGAATAGTATTCAGTTTTTGAGCATGATATTTTAGTGGAATTATTACAGTTTTTTCTGATTGCTTGAGCACATTTTTTGTAACTATTGGCTATTTTTGCAAAACTCTACACACAAATAAGAAAACCTGTCACCCAATTATCAAAACATTGTAGTTCTCTTGCAAAAGCGAACACAGCTAGATTAACTCTTCACATCTTTGTAAAAATGGTATTTTTGTATCCAACAGTTAACACAAGCCATCATATTAATAAGCACACAATGCACCAACTACACACTGATGGTATGAATACAAAACACATCTGGCTTTTGCTCTCTCTGTGCACAAGGTAGGCTATGTCAGTTTGAGCTCATACTTTTGTCATAGATCTGTAAACATAGACGGATCCAAACTTCAAGTACTGATGTTTATTCACACACATCAAAACAAACACAAGTGTTTATTTCCAAGTATAGGATTATTTGCAATCGCCATGTTGACTGTATGGGTTTCTTGGTCTGCAGTGAACATGCTTCCTCTGCCCCAGCATCTGCTCAGCTAGCAATTCTGTAAAGTAACGATTTCAGTATTTTTACATCTATGGTGTTGTTGTGTTTCTCATTGGCATACGGCAGTGCTACAAATCTTAGTGCAAAGTGACTGTACTCACCAATTCTCATTTCAAAATGTCCTTATGATGCTACAGTGTAGCGGCTCGAGGTAGGCTGAACCCGTTGGCCAGCTTCCCTCAGGGTCACTCCACGGTTGATTACATGGTCCACTATTGTAGCTCTGATGTTGTCAGCAATTCTATTTCTTACTCTTCTTACTCTTCCTCTCCCCCCTCCTCGTCCTCCTCTTGCTCCTCCTTGTCCTTGTCGTCCTCTTCTTCCTACTTCTTCACCTCCACGTCCTCTTCCTCGGCCTCCTCTACTTCTCACTCTTCCTGCTCCCTCCATTGTACTCCACACACAGAGCTTACCTGTATTATAGTGCTTGGGCTGATTGCAAAGTGAACTAATTATCTAAAACAGTTTTCACATGTGACAGTGTGCCAGACAGTTGGCAAAATAGTGTAAATAATGGCCGTAAATGTGTAAAGTTTTGCTAGGAGTGCATTGATCATTTGGAAATTGAGTGTAAAGCAGTGAGTTGTGTTTACAGTTCTGCAAAAAGAGTGCTGTGCAGTGGATTGTAGCTACAGGTTTGCAAAGTGTGTGTTACAAAATGGCAAACTGAGTGCAAAGCAGTGCTTGTGCTTTTAGTTTTGCAAACTCAGTGAGTGGTTTTGCTATAAGTATTAATAGTTTTAGAAATTGTGCTATAAGAATCACAGTTAGGGTTTAAGCATTCAGAAAAAACTGTAAGCAATAGATAAAACAACTTAGCAGCAGCTTGCAGCTATTTTACTTGTTGTAATTTTGTTTTTAAAACTCTAGATGGTAGCATGGTCACGGTTTTGAAGTGTGGTCTACTTTCTTTCGCCGTCACAGACCCGTTATATCCTTAACCTCTTCTAAGTGTCCAGCAGTTTCAGCTCCATCGTTGTAGGACTGCTTATCTGTATCTGCAGAATACAGTTTACAGGAAATTGCATGATTTCTGTGAATAAGTATTTGGGATTATTGTTGTACATTCAGACGCTCTATATGTCTGAAGTTATAATAGTCAAACATATTTGTTTTCATATATTACAACTTTATAAGTTACAATGTAACTGCTGTGGGTGTAATGCATGATAAAAGAAGTGCAGCACACTAGCTTAAGCTACAGAAGCAGTTATAAAAGATTAATCCTCCTCTTACATGATACAGAGCAGCACCTCTAATTAATGACATCATTCTTCTAATAGTGTTGGTTTGGGGTCACTGCTATTGTTTAGCAGTAAATCACAATGAATTACCGTTTGGTTTCACTCAATTTATTCACTTGTGAATCAAAAAGAAAATTCAGCAATTCAGACGACAGCACGCTGAGCTGGTGGAAAGAAGCGTTTCACTTTCCACAGCTGTGCACGACACTTTTGTACCCTAGTTTAGGATTCTAGCTGACCACTACAAGGCAACGTCCTATAGGTCCAGTTTGTCTTCAGCTACGTTTACTTTTAAAAAGCTGAACATTTGGCTCTTGGATGATAAGCTGGTGAGGCTAAACACTGCTCTGTGCCATGAGGAAGGCAATGAAGGATTTTCAAAGGGGGGGGTTACTTGTTGTTGGTGTGTATGTGGAGGGTTGTCAGGAGGTCCCTCCTCTTGTCAGTCATGCTTAACTGGTATTAGTGGGCTTTGTCATGAAGTTAACACACCACTGCAGTGGATGCCCCCCCCCCCCCCCCCCCCCCCCCCCCCAAAAAGGACCCTAGGCCACACACACTAGAAAGTTAAGGACTAGACTCCACACACATTGATGTGGATATATCTATCACTGTCTTCTCTTCTTTTTCCCACCGTGTCTGTCTGGACCCATTCTTTCTTTTTCTTTCACTTCCTCTCTCTCGTTTTTTAACAGCTTGATTCGTAGCACTTGGTGAATATGAATGAGAACGTGTCTGGATTCCAGAATGAGGAGTGTGTTTGCTGGGTTTCCACTGTGAAGTTTAAAAGCATCACAGAATGTTGTGGATTTACCCTGCAGGTATATACAATACTCACACAAACACACCTGCACACACACACCAGGCTCCATACCCAGAGCATCAGTTGAACAGCATTGTACTGCAGAAAGTAGTGTTGCTACAACAATGGCATGCAAAAGGCAATTAACAATGCAAGAGACACAGACCATCATCACACGTATAAATGTCGGTCTGTCCTACACAAACCTGCAAAGAAAGTCACAGTGTCAGTGAGTCCAGTTTCCTTCAGCATCCAAAGGCTCAGAAACAAACTGTGACAGGAAGAGGTCTGCAGACAAAGACACGACTGAGTCAGAGGACAAGTTTCTGAGAGTTAACAGCTGTGTGATGGCGGCTCACAGGACAACAGCTTCAAGCAGCTTAATAGTGATCGTAGTGAGCAAGTCTCAGTTTCAGCTGTGAAGACTTCGAGCTGCAGGTTTGACAGGACGAGCTGCAGCAAGAAAGCCAGATGTCAGAATGAGACAAAGAGGCTTGTTAAGACAGCCACACTGGACTACTGAAGACTGGAAGAAGGTATTATGGGCTGATGAATCAAAACTTGAAATCTTTCGTTCATCATGCAGGATCTTTGTACGGCGTCAAGAAGGTGAAAGGACGGTTCCACAGTGTGTGGCATCACCTGTCAAACATGAAGGAGGAAGTGTGATGGTCTGGGGCTGTTTGCTGATCCAGGGTCGGTTACTGAACCAACACAGCTACCACAGCACCATGAAGCACCATGCAGGACCCTCTGGTATGCACCTAGTTGGTCAGGGGTTCATCCTACAGCAAGATAATGACCCAAACCATCAGTCCAAGCTGTGCCAGAACTACCTCAGGAAAAAGAACAAGATGGTGAGCTTGCAAACATGGAGTCCAGCACAGTCTCCAGACTGAAACCCAGTAGTCCCTGTGCTGCACTGCTTCTGCTTCCAAAGGAGCTGCTCTGGAAGAGGTTGGGACCCTGAACTTTGACTCTGACAACAGAGAACAACCAATGAAGCTCTCCCCAGCAGAACACCTGAGGTGCCTTTAAGGGCATGAGTGCCTCTATTGAGGCAACAAAGGACATTTAATTAACACCTGGTTCTCCAACGTTGGTTCTCCAACATGTCCTTGAAAATAACAGTTTTATTAAGTCCAAGAAATGTGAATTCCACACCGATACCATCTCCTTCCTCAGTCACGTAGTGGAGAAAGGACACATCGGCACTTCTTGGCGTTTACCAGTCATTACTGCCAGTTTAATCAAAATGTCTGTAAAACTGTTCTACCGCTCAGTGCTCTGAGTCCTCCCAAGCTGCCATTCATGTGGAACAATGTTGCTCAGCCTTCACCACTCTTAAGAACCAGTTTGACAATGCACCGGTCCTCATTCAGCCCGACACTGCCCAACAGGTCATGGTTGAAGTGGATAATTCAGACTCCAGGGTCGTACAACAATGTAAATAAACTCACTGAACTTTCATTCCTGAGTCCAGCCAGACAAACCTTGCCAAAGATCAGGGTTTGGGTCTTCAACCTCCTAGGACCTGGTGTCCACATATGTGGACATCACATTTTGGGTTCCCTAGACCATAATACTAAATTTTGCTCTGCAAGGACATGATATCCACTTACAAGGATGTTATACTGCCACTGTTCAATCGAAATTTACAAACGAATGTCCTCATATGTGGATCTCATTCTTCTCAGAAGCACGTAATTCTTTGTTTTTACATTCATCAGGTTCCAATCAGCCCAAATATCAAAGAGAAATTAAAAATGCCATGAAAGAGTTCAGATCTTAGGAGGTTAAAGAACTGCACAGTACAGTTCTGTATCACACCAGCTTAATAAAAACAAGCTCTACTGGATTTGTGGGCGATCGTGGCTCAAGAGTTGAGAGTTCGTCTTGTAATCGGAAAGTTGCCGGTCCTTGGGCAAGACACTTCACCTACTGGTGTTGGCCAGAGGGGCCGATGGTGCGATATGGCAGCCTCGCTTCTGTCAGTCTGTAGCTGCCTCCACCAGTGTGTGAATGAATAGTGGAATTGTAAAGCGCTTTAAGAGCCTCGAAAAGCGCTACATAAATGGTCTGCCTAGAGTTGTTCAAACCGACCAGATGGCTCTCCTCGTTTTTGTACTGATTTTAGGAGGGTGAATGCAGTCACAGTCCCTGACTCATACCCGTTGCCTCCCATGGAAGACTGCATAGACAACATTGGAGCCGCCACCTACATAACAAAGCTAGATCTGTTAAAAGGGTACTGGCAGGTTCCTCTAACTACCGGAGCCTCTGATATTTCAGCATTTGTTACTCCAGACCATTTCTTGCAGTACACATGTCTGCTGACTCTCCACGTCTGGTGTCAGCAGACATGGAGAGCTCCAAGAGCTATGGCTAGGTATCGCCAAACCATTTTCAAGCAGGTACTGTACCTCCTTTTTCATTAATTCCCTTTTGAGTGGGGGGCACCAGTATCCGTGTTGCTTAATAGGGCATGCATTACCCACGTCAATGTTGTGGGTAAGACAAAACTATAAAGTCAAGAACAAATGTGAGTGAAATGGCAATGAAAGTAAAACAGGATTAGAGCTGATAGAAAGAGAGGGATTAACATGGAAAGCTGATTAAAGGATACACAGTGACACATGATGACAGCTCGTCAAAAGTAAAGAAACATATCCAGTTTTCCATCAGATGGAGTGTGTCTATTCAGAAGATTAGAAAGGCTGACACTCACAGACATTAAAACACATCATCAGTGAAGGAGCAAAACTATAAGTCAGCCTTTCATGACTTTCATTATGAAATTGTGATTTCTATCGTAGAGCTCGACAGCCTTTGTTCTGTAACCAATATTTTATAATACAGGGTAAGTTTTGTCAGAGCACTGTGGGGCAGTTCAGACAAATGAGAGGCAGCTGACACACACACATGAGGACCTTCATTGACATAATGGTTTCCCTGACCCTAACCATAACCTAACTGTAACCCTGACACTAAAACCACATTTTGAGCCTCAAAAAGGCTTCAAACTTGTGAGGACCGTGAGTGTGTCCTCACAAGTGACTGTTGGTTCTCACAAGTATAGTAGAATGCAGATTTCGGGCCTCACAGAGATAGCTAGACAGGAACACACACACACAAAGAAGAAAATTGATGTGGTCTTGAGGACTGAGACACAAGTGGGGCACTATATTCATGCAGAGGAGACCTGCATTGTTACATAATAACACACACTGGGCGGCAGGTATTTATTAAAGCTGATATTTGTTATAGTAGGTCACTTAAATACTACATGATGTTCAACAAAGTCTAGAGTTTGGTTAACAGTGGATTTACAACAACTTCCACTTCATCCATCCTCGAATCTTTATCAGGGTTGCTGGGGCCAGATGTGATAGGGTCAGAGACAGGGTCTATCACAGGGTTAGGGTAACACAAAGAGACAAACAACCATTTACATTAACAGGTAGGGATGGGTATCGTTTAGGTTTTATCCGATACCGGTGCCAAACCGGTACTTTTGAAACGGTGCCGGTGCTGAAACGGTGCTCAAACCGGTGCTTAAAGAATGGAGAACACAAAATTGGTCCAAAAACCTCTCATGTTCAGCTGTTTTTTGTAAAAAGATAACAATGTTAGCCTTTTCTGCAGCTATGGGGCATATATGGTATCACTCTTGGCTGGAAGCAGCTTAAACAATGGAAAAAACACAAACTTTGTCCAAAAACCTCTCATGTTTAACTGTTTTCCACTTTTTCTTTGGTCATTTTAGCCTTTTTGTCCAGGGTGAAGGGAGTATCTGCCATCAAACAAGAAGACAGCCGCATGTAGCTATGACGGTGTTTGCTAGTTCACCTTACATGCATTAATGTAATAACATGGTTAGCCTACTCAACGTAAATTACACACGAACAACATTAAGCTACTCACGCAGAGAAGAACGGCTGCTGCTGCATCATCATCATCATCATTTCTGCTACACTGGCAGGGCTACGGCTACACCCGCAGTAGATGTGCACGGTGTGAGGTCTCGCAGCAAGCTATCAAATACGGCGCATTTCTCGGCTTTAAAAAAACGCTATGCATCGCCAGGTGTTTCATCAGATTTGAGGTGTTACCTCCTTTGACAGTATCACAGTATCAGCTTAAAGCACTTGTTGCAGCTGCTGAGTTTGCATATTTTGCTGTGAAGTACAGCCAGACTTTGACCGCTTCGCCTTGGGCATTTTAATCTGTAGCTCTGCTCTAAAAGAACGTACGTACCTGGACCCGCCTACTATCCTCGGAAACGTAAAATGATTGGCTAGAATCTAAAGTGTATCACAGCTCAGGAAAAAAAAGCACCGAAATAAAGCACCGAAATGTGCGCTGCTTTTCGGTCTGGTTACTACCGTTTATGTCAGAACTGGTGCCATAATGGCCCCGGATACCGGTACCCATCCCTATTAACAGGTCATTTAGAATCACCAATTAACCCAGAAAAACCCGTAAACTGAGGGAAGAAACCAGAGTGCCCTGAAAGGAATTAAACCAGTACCTTCTTGCTGTGAGGCAACAGTGCTAACCACTGCACCACTGAGCACCACCACAGACTTCACTAAAGTAGGAAAGCTACGATTACCAGGTGCAGATTTTTCTTTACTTTTATATCCTTGACAGGTTAAACCACAATAAATAGCAACAGCATACACGTGGTGTGTGTAGTTATAACTCCAGTGGTTTTCCTGTGGTTTGAAATCTCGTGTGATCTTGTGAATTTTGTGAGTCCAGGAAACTGAGCACTCTTACTAGATTGTAATGATGTCATCTTAACAAGAACAAATTTCCTGCAGATCCTACGTGATGTAATTACATTCACCACAGAAACATCAAATTATTTTAAAGTTAGACTTTTGTAAATGTAACAACTGCCCACTTTTCTTTGTTCTATCATCCTGCACTGCATTTACAGGTTTGTCCAAGTCTAACCTTAAAAAGAGGACAGAACTCATATACAGTCTGCTTTTTTCTGCTGAAAAAAATCTAAATGAGGCGAGAAAAAAACTCTTTGACGTCTGCAGTCTCTGAGGAGAGATATTTCTACCTGTGACCGAGGTTTCTATGAAATATTGAAGTTAGCCCTCCAAAGATAGCGGTGAATGGCATTAAAGCAGAGTGGTGGTTCTGCAAAAGCCTAAAGAGACACTCAGCAGTTTGGAGAGGCCAGCCATAATCATATAATCTTTAAGACCTCATAGCACCGTATCACCCCAAAGGAGTGCTTTGCTCTCAGAATGCTGGCGTCGTTCTTGTTACTATTTCAAAGTTGAGTGATTATTAAAGTTAATTCAGAAAAATAAACTGGAGAATAACAGTATTGATAATTATCAATTTTACTGAAAGTAGATGTAAAGTTAGTTACATAAGATCACATCTTAAAATGTTGTTTTTGTAGAAAGTTATGAAGTCATTACTAGTTATGATTAGAGCAATGCTTGGTTCAAAAGAGCTCTGGCTTCTTGTCAGCCTGGCTACAGCACTGAAGAGAAAACTGGAGTTGTTCTTATTTTATTCAATCAGTGATCAATAGTAAGATGTTTTCACAGATTTGATCTTTTTTTCTTTTTCCTGGCTAAACACAGAACTTCTAAATCAGTGAGTTGCCATTTCTTCTCCAGCTTACAGGTAATCTGCTTTAAGGTGTGCATTTGAGAGTTACAGGAAGTCAAGTACTTCTAATTTGAGAGTTCTTATTAGGAGGAGCCACAGTAGCTATATGTGGGAGTACACTTTAGGTTGCTGCTCTGCACTGTGTTGGCACTAAAGAAGACAACAATAGAGGAATTAGACCCTTAAACTTACAGTACTTAATAATAATGTATACTTTATTGGGGAATCTTCTCTCTCTCCATTTAACCCATTCACTCAATGAAGCAGTGGACAGCTGTGTGTAGGGACCAGAGACGGGCAGTAACACGTTACTTGTAACGCGTTACTGTAATCTGATTACTTTTTTCAAGTAACGAGTAAAGTAAGGGATTACTATTGCAAAAACGGTAATTAGATTACCGTTACTTTCCCGTAGGAATGCTGCATTACTGCGTTACTAAAACCGTGATTTTTTGCGAGAATGTCTCATGACAGTGACGTAAGCGAGTGCGACGTTCGTGACAACAGCTGTGTGCAGATCAACAATGGATCATATATCGAGTGCAGAGAGAGTATGAGCGTGCAGCGTTTAAAGCGTGGAAGTACTGACCTTACTTTGAGTTTGATTCCATAAAAAGTGACAAAAACATTAGTGTCCGTTGTGCGTGGGAAGAAAACTTCTTTTTACAGCAAAAAACCCTAAACTTCCAAACAAGCACCGAGTAGCTACGACGTAATGGGAAACTCACAGAGAAACTCGCGGATTCTTCCACTGACCGCTGCACACCTGCACCAGGGTAACCCTCCGCCTACCCCACTCCTGCTTTACAGGTGAAAATAGAGCAACAGGACCGCTAGTCTTTGACTTTATTTATTTTCTGCTGTGTTTTACTTGCATCTATTTGAAAGACTGAGTGTAAACACAAAAAAATATTTTATTTTATGTGCTGGAATGTGCAGAAAATAGGTTTAAATGTTAAACTAATTTCTTCCAGTCAGAGAATGTTGCAGATAATTAAATGTTTGCTTGATGCATAAAGTTAAAAGATTAAAACTAATAAAACAAGTTTTAAAAAGAGACTTTTCCATTTGATTACATTTTGTATGATGATTATGTAGAAAAAGTAGAATTGGGCTGAAAGATCTATCACTTTATCACCTATTCAGGTTGTAAATCGTGTTTTTAAAAAGTAACTAAGTAACTAAGTAATTAATTACTTTTGAAAAAGTCATCAGTAAAGTAACGGGATTACTTTTTTGGGGAAGTAATCAGTTACTGATTACTTTTTTCAAGTAACTTGACCAACACTGGTAGGGACAGTACCTTGCTCGCAGGTATCTCAGGTTAGCTGTTCAGGGGAATCGACCCGCCGACCTTCCGATCATTGGGCCACCACTCTACCTATAGAGGTATCCCTACTCAACAGCACGTTCATAAAAGTGCTACCTTACCATCCCACTGGTGTGCAGTCCATTATTGTAACTTTGAATATTATTAAATAATGATTAGACAAAAGTGTCTCTGTGCCATCTGTCAGAACAAGATCTAAAGTTTGATTAACGTTGTGGGCAGTGTTGGTAAAGTTACTGAAAAAAGTAATCAGTAAGTAATTACTGTTACTTCCCCAAAAAAGTAATCCAGTTACTTTACTGATTACTTATTTTCAAAAGTAATTAGTTACTTAGTTACGTTTTAAAAACACGATTTACAACCTGAATAGGTGATAAAGTGATAGGTCTTTCAGCCCAATTCTACTTTTTCTACATAATCATCATACAAAATGTAATCAAATGGAAAAGTCTCTTTTTAAAACTTGTTTTATTAGTTTTAATCTTTTAACTTTATGCATCAAGCAAAAATTTAATTATCTGCAACATTCTCTGACTGGAAGAAATTAGTTTAACATTTAAACTTATTTTCTGCACATTCCAGCACATAAAATAAAATATTTTGTGTGTTTACACTCAGTCTTTCAAATAGATGCAAGTAAAACACAGCAGAAAATAAATAAAGTCAAAGACTAGCGGTCCTGTTGCTCTATTTTCACCTGTACAGCAGGAGTCATTTTGTCATTTCGAGTCATTTTGCTTCAGCATGACAGAGTACTCTACTGAAGCAACACTATAAACATGTAATCCTCCAGAAACCTGTTCATGACATAAATATACATTTACAATAATATCACTCATCAGCCGTTTTGTGGCTGCCATAATATGAAAGTACAAAGTTTACAGATCATTTAGAGATACGTAGTTTTCCCTTTTTTCGTCTCTATTGCACCAACCTGTTCTCTCTCCCTATATCCCCTATTTCTATCCCCCCCCCCCCGTCTGGCAGTCCAGACAGTAACAGACTTGTGCCTTTATTAATTTATAGTAAAGTTGTTTAAAGCCTGCCAGAGCTAAACTTAGTTCTAAAAGTAGCGCTGGTGTCATAAGACATTATGAGTGACCCGCTGTCTCCTGCTCTTTTCCTTTTTTGTCACTTATGTCTTAAGTCATCCAAAAGATTTGTGCTGATGTTTTGGATAGCATCAGTAAAAATGTTCAGGGTGTTTGTGGTTTGTGGCTCATGCTGCTGAATTGAGCTTTTTGCTCCTTTAACACAAAATTAATTGGCTGCTGCTAATCTTTGTTTTTCTATTTTAATATTTGTGTTTCCCCACTGGGAAGCCATTGTGAAGTTTGAACATCTATTGAAGAATGACTGTGTCTAAGTGAAGTGAACAGTCACACATTGCAAAGTCATGAGAAAATAAATTTACAAGTCTTTATCATTTGTCTTTTCTCTTGGTTTCCTGCTTTTTCCAGCAGTGGCGTGTGGTGAAATGCCCCACCTCCATCACACGTGTGAAAACATTGCACCATGTTCATACTCTGTTTGTGCTACTGGTCTTTCAGTCTTTTACATTTGATGGCAGCCTCCTCAGCACAGAGCTGAACTCTGTGTCGACGTCGTCACTTTTCTGCATTCCTACCTCGTAATATTTTATCCCTTGTTTATTTTAGAATCGTAACTTTAGCAAAAGAAGCAATGAAACACTATAAAAACACTTCTTTCCACATAAAACTATATTACTGGCAAATTGGATTAAATAATCAAATATGAAAATAATTGTGCAGAAAAATGTCCTCTCTGTGTTATATTGAAGACTTTTAGGACTCGTTTTAAATAGTTAACTATTAAATAATAATTCATCTACAGTAATATGTTTGTAGTGGTTTTCCTGCAAAACCACATATCATTGTTTTTGTTGTTGTTATCTTTTGAATAGCTCTGAAAAGCAAGTCTACATCTTTCATTAGAGTATAATAAAATAAATGAGAAATCAGCAGAACTAAAGAGCTCGAGCACTGTGGGACGTCGTTTATCTACAGTGGGATTAAAAATATTAATGAAAAATGAAGGTGGTGTGTTTTGAGAATAGCTGGTTAAACTTTGCCCATTTGGTCAACCAGCTTATTTCTCAGAGACACGAATCAGAAAGTACTGGCTGAGCACTTGTTCCACTTTCTTATTTTGTATTCCAGATTTCATGTCTCCATCATCAAGGCTGTCCTTGCTAATGGGCTCAAGCAGAAACACACTGCATTCCATCTTCGATAGGTCACATATGTTTACCAAGACAGGGAGAACATATCTAGGGCTGGGCCATATTATACCGTTCACGGTAATACCGGTATAATGTTAGGCAACGATAAGAAAATGAAATATCGCGATAGAATATGGGTAAAACACACATGCGCAGTGTCTTTGTTTTCATACGCACATGGCCGATTGTTGAGTGAAACAGATGAACCAGACTTGGTTTGTAAAAATGGTGCAACTTCAGTGAACTGGTTTGGTGTTTGTCCATCGGATACACAACAAAGCACATTTTTTTTGTAGAACATGCAAGCGGGCCGTTGTTATTGCCGTATTTGTTGGACAAAGGCGCTCGTAAATGTGGGAGTAATGCGGGTCCTAAACTCTGTCACCTTCAGGTCCCAAATTGAAACGAACACTGCAGCATCACTGAGAGTTAAAAACTGTCTCAATTCTTTCATCTTTAATAAAACGATCAGCGTTGCTGCTTTACTAGGTGTAACTATGAAGTTTAACATCCAGGCATCCACGGAAACAGAATTTATTACATTTAACGGAGTTAGAAGTTAGCAGGAAGTTAGCGGAAGTTAGCTCGCTAGTTTCGCTAGTTACCTAAACATGATGTAGCATGTTCTGACTGAGAGATTTCTGAACAAATTCAAACGTACAGCTCTGTTATCACTTCCAACATAAATGAAGACAGAAAAATAAACAGCAGTGACGTTTGTAGGGTTACTGAAGTTGGGCTAGCTGGTATATAATGATGTGCTACGTGATCGCTAGCTACACAGCTATGTTAGCATAACATAAACAGTGAAGCTGGAGGATGAATGCTAACTTTTCTCCACTCGATAAAAATTTACGTGAGTGTTCCCGATGGTTAGGGACAAATGCAATCGCATGGCAGGATGCTGTAAACGGAACAAACTTCAGTTAGGAGAACAACTGAGATAATCCATCCACAATACGAAGTTAGTCATTAAAATACTGCAACAACATGTGAATAGAGCAGCTGTGATAGAATACAGCATTAATGAATCAATGGTACAGAAGTGGAGGAAGCAAGAAGAATGAGTTTGATTTATCTGACTGCTTTGTTTCGCATGATGTGCTTTATAATCCCGTGCACCTTATGGTCCGAAAAATACGTATTTGACTTTTTTATTTGGCACACTGCAGTTTAATGATGCAAAGCACCTCTTTTTAACTTCAGTAGATATTATACATGGTTATGCTCAGGATATGTCAGCCCATTTCTTCTGGAAATGCACTTTGGTTAAACTTTCAGCAGTGAATTTGCATTTGCACTGTTAAATTATTATATAACTTTAATGCACATAAAAAACAGCTGCTTGTTTAAGTGGAAATAAATGGATGGGTTTTTTTTGCACTAGTAAAGTTGTGGAGTTGTATTTTGTCTCGCATCAATTATATTGTCAGTTATATTGTTATTGCAAATTTTCAAATATATATCGTGATAAATATATTTGGCCATATTGCCCTGCTCTAAACGTATCTGTTGTGATATAAATCATAGAGGCTTGTCTATTTGCTAATCGTATTGTGTTTGTGCATCTTCCAACTGTGGCAGCTTGTCCTGCACACTAATCTCCCATCAGCCTCTTGTCAAAGACTTTGTGGCTAACCTGTATAAACAATGTGCTTGTGCAAACCAGAAAAAGCTGCTGGGCTCTTAGCTTGACGAGATTAAGTCAATGATAAGTGGGAGCAGATACACCAATGAAACAGACACACACAGTTACGGATGGGTATTGATAAGATTTTCACGATTCCGATTCCATTTTCGATTCTGGTTAACGATTCGATTCTTTATCGATTCTTATTTTTAAAAAAGGAGAACGCTAAGGTCGATTAGCTTAGAACTTTGTTTTATATCTTCTCTTTGAACAAGATAGAAATTTAGGAGTAACACGGCCTTACAAACCCAACAGTGAGATCTTAAGAGATCCACAGCCTTCAATGAGGTGTCACAGGGTCCCCAGGAAAAAAATTGTAGATGTAAAATAATAAAATAAATATTCTTCTGTAGCAATAACAAAGTATAACGTAAATTATTCTGTAGCAATTACACAAGAATATCCAGTAATGTCCCTGCCTACAATTAAACACATTCACTTACCGAAAATCATCTGCTGTGGCAAATGGGTGCAAACCTTTGACCACAAACTGAGTCACTGCTCGGTGACATTCGTCTATCCTGGCCTGAAAGGAGACGCTAACGGTAGACTGCAGCGAGAACTGCCAGCATCTGAGCCAGACTCTGTCTGTCTCATCATGGTCACCTAAATGCACAGTAATGGCAGGTTTTGTAATAAGGCAGATCGCGCTAACATAATATGACTGTTAGTTGATTATTTACCTGCCGCATTAACGGGAGAGGACGTGCAAACGTTACCGCTGCTGCTGGGTTGAGATTCACGAGTCCGGAGCGGAATTAAAAACACGACATTCATTTAAGGTCATCGTGTGTTTTGTGAGCAAATGCTTTTGCATATTCGTAGTGTTTCCTCCCTTAAATGAAATATCTACTTTGCAAGTATTGCAAGTTGCCCAGTTGTCATTCTTCTCGTAAAGTATAACCAAACTTTTGAGCATTTGAGCCGCCGTGTTTCCTGTCAGGTAAATGACGCTCCGCAATGTGGTGACGTCATTCAGGGCGACTGGAATCAATAAGGGAATCGTTTGCAAAAATGGCAAACAATTCCAAGGAATTGAAACAGTGGGAACCAGTTCTCAACAAGAACCGGGTTTCGATACCCATCCCTACACACAATAGTTTCCAGTGGAATCCAAGGCTAGGGGAGCTTCCAGTGACGGAGGCCAACTGGGCACACAGAATGGGAATAATGTAAAGAATGCCTGCAAGCATGTGAGAAGCTTTATGACTCAACACTTTGCGATGAAAGAAGAGTGACGGCTTTCACTCTGGTGCGTTTTAACTGACGTTTATTTTTAGATTTTACTGGGCAAGCACTGCTGTCCTTGCTTTCCTGACAGGATGTCACTGCTTTTAGGACATGGAGAGCTGCTGATGCAGAAATGTGGAAAAAACAAAGTCTTAACACACAGAAACAAACCTATAATGTAACGTAAGTTACACAGTTGTGAACCTTTTTGCATATTCACATTTTGCTACGCAGCAATATTTGACAAACACTGAAGCAAGATGTTCATTGCAGGCTATGGTTCATGTCATAACTGGGTTTAAACAGGGGTCAGTGTAAGCTGTGTATAGTACTGCTGTGAAAGGATTATGTGGCCACTGAGGACGAGAACACGAGTATGTGCTTCTTCCCCTCGCCATCAATCAAGACCCAGTGCTGTCAAAGTAACTGAACTTGGAGAAATGATGCAATTCATTTGTGGTCAGTCTCAGCCCTTCCACATCACGGCCACTCCACGCATTCCTGACGCTTTGTCTACTCCACCTTTACCTGAAAACTTTACCAATGAGCAGTGTTGGGCAAGTTACTTTGAAAAAGTAATTAATTATAGTTACTAGTTACTTCTTCAAAAAAGTAACTGAGTTAGTAACCGAGTTACAATATTCTAAAAGTAATTAATTACTAGTGATGCGCAAATCATGAACGAATCATTCAATACTCGAGAATCACTTTACTGACTCATGAATCATGATTCACAAGCCCAACTGACTCACTGACTCATCCCTGTTGCTGTTAGCAGCAATATATCTAGCTTATAATTAAAACTGTGGAGAAAAACACAACATCCAGTGTCGTAACAAAAACATTTCTGCTCTGAACTGGAAGAAAAAACCCTGAGTAGAAGCTCACATCAAGACAATAGCTCCTCGGTTCACAGTAGCATCGCTCTGCTAACATGCTAACAGCACATTTGAGTTACTCACCCCCTCCCTCCTGTGCTGAATCATAGAGCGAATGCATCACTCACCCCCTCCCTCCTGTGCTGAATCGTAGAGCGAACGCATCACTCACTCACCCCCTCCCTCCTGGCTAGTAATTAGTTAGATTACTCGTTACTGAAAAAAGTAACGCCGTTAACAACGCCGTTACCAACGCCGTTACCAACGCCGTTACTTGTAACACCGTTATTCCCATCACTGCTAATGAGTTAGACAAAGAGTTTCCTAACCCAGTAAATGTTAATTTTCAAGCAGTTGCATAGATCCTATACCTAAGATTTTGGTAAAATAATCTATGACTAATCTTATAAGAGGCAGAGCGCTACTATGGGCACAGGCCCAGTAACTCAAATGATGTGTTGTCATATGTGTCAACAGTTCAAGTGTGTATTTGATGAAGGCACTATCTCTGATGCAGCTGCTGATTCCATGTATGCAGCAGGGAAAGCAGAGCAATGTATTTTAGGACAGTGAAAGGAGGGCTGGGACTTTCCTCCAGGGCCTAAACCACCCAAACGGCTCAAACAGCTTTGCAAACAGCTTGACATTCTTGTTGGTATTCTTGATATTCTTAGCTTGTTTCTATGTGTATTAGACTCAACAACCACCTCTGAGAACATCGGCATTTGCGAGCCAGTTAAGACCAACAGGCTTTGCCTCAAGCAGCTTTTCCTGGACTCCTGGTTAACACCAGAGGAGTGGAGCAGGAGAATAACCGCTGGTGAGAAACTGGAAATACATACAATCCGGTCGTTAAGTGATGACGTGACGAACCCTACTTCCAGGCCTAAAGTAGTCTGCGTTTAATATGGCTTTTGTGTTGTTAACATGTTTAATGTTTTGTATTTTCTTCTATTTAATCTCAAAAAGCTCCTAAAACAGTCAGTGATCACTGTTGACCTCCCTCGGCTTTTATTACCGCTAATCATTTATTTAAGCTCAGTTTTTAAAACCTTAGGATGTAACTACAGCCCAGCCCATGCAGCAGTATATGGATGACTAACCTCGTATTGTGGATGGATTATCTCAGTTGTTCTCCTGGCTGAAGTTTGGTCCTTTTACAGCATCCTGCCATGTGATTACATTTGTTCCTGACCACCGAGAACACTCACGTTAACTTTTATCCAGTGGAAAAAAAGTTAGCTTGTTTATATTATGCTAACATAGCTGTGTCGCTAGCGGTCACGTAGCACATCATTATATACCAGCTAGCCCAACTTCAGTAACCCTACAAACGTCACTGCTGTTTAGTTTTCTGTCTTCATTTATGTTGGAAGTGATAACAGAGCTGTACGTTTGAATTTGTTTCCAAAACCCCGCAGTCAGGACATGCTATATTGTATTTAGATAGAAGCTAGCGAGCTAATTCAATTCAATTCAATTCAATTCAATTTTATTTATATAGCGCCAAATCACAACAAAAGTCGCCTCAAGGCGCTTCATAGATACAGAGAAAAACCCAACAATCATATGACCCCCTATAAGCAAGCACTTTGGCGACAGTGGGAAGGAAAAATTCCCTTTTAACAGGAAAAAACCTCCAGCAGAACCAGGCTCAGGGAGGGGCGGCCATCTGCTGCGACCGGTTGGGGCGAGAGAGGAAGACAGGATAGAAGACATGCTGTGAAAGAGAGACAGAGGTTAATAACAGATATGGGAATCCCCCGGCAGCCTACATCTATTGCAGCATAACTAACGGAGGATTCAGGGTCACCTGGTCCAGCCCTAACTATATGCTTTAGCAAAAAGGAAAGTTTGAAGCCTAATCTTGAAAGTAGAGATAGTGTCTGTCTCCCGAATCCAAACTGGAAGCTGGTTCCACAGAAGAGGGGCCTGAAAACTGAAGGCTCTGCCTCCCATTCTACGTTTAAATACTCTAGGAACAACAAGTAGGCCTGCAGAGCGAGAGCGAAGTGCTCTAATAGGGTAATATGGTACTACAAGGTCATTAAGATAAGATGGGGCCTGATTATTTAAGACCTTGTATGTGAGGAGCAGGATTTTGAATTCAATTCTGGATTTAACAGGAAGCCAATGAAGGGAAGCCAAAACAGGAAAAATCTGCTCTCTCTTTCTAGTCCCTGTCAGTACTCTTGCTGCAGCATTTTGGATTAGCTGAAGGCTTTTCAGTGAGTTTTTTGGACATCCTGATAATAATGAATTGCAGTCGTCCAGCCTGGAAGTAATAAATGCATGAACTAGTTTTTCAGCGTCACTCTGAGACAGGATATTTCTAATTTTAGAGATGTTGCGCAAATGGAAGAACGCAGTCTTACATATTTGTTTAATATGTGCGTTGAAGGACATATCCTGGTCAAAAATGACTCCAAGGTTCCTCACAGTGTTACTGGAGGCCAAGGTAATGCCATCCAGAGTAAGAATCTGGTTAGATACCATATTTCTAAGCTTTTCAGCGCCGAGTACAATGACCTCAGTTTTATCTGAGTTAAGAAGCAGAAAGTTAGCGGCCATCCAAGTCTTTATGTCTTTAAGACATTCCTGCAGTTTAACTAATTGGTGTGTGTTATCTGGCTTTATGGACAGATAGAGCTGGGTGTCATCTGCATAGCAGTGAAAATGTATGCTATGTCTTCTAATGATGCTGCCTAGGGGAAGCATGTATAATGTAAACAGAATTGGTCCTAGCACTGAACCCTGTGGAACTCCATAATTAACCTCAGTGTGTGAAGAGGACTCTCCATTTACATGCACAAACTGGAGTCTATTAGATAGATATGATACAAACCACTGCAGTGCAATACCTGTAATACCTACAGCATGTTCTAATCGCTCTAATAGGATATTATGGTCAACAGTATCGAATGCTGCACTAAGGTCAAGAAGGACAAGCACAGAGATGAGTCCACTGTCAGAGGCCATAAGAAGATCATTTGTAACCTTCACTAAAGCTGTTTCTGTGCTGTGATGAACTCTGAAACCTGAAGACACAGCTAACTTCCTGCTAACTTGTAACTCCGTTAAATGTCATAAATTCTGTTTTCATGGATGTTAAACTCAGTTGTTACACCTGGTAGAGCAGAACGCTGATCATTTTATTAACGATGAAAGACTTTAGACAGTTTTTCAACTCTCAGTAATGCCACAGTGATCGTTTGATATATGGAGCTGCAGCAGAGTTTAGGCCCAGACACGGCTAGTGACGTCAGACTTAACGACCGGATATAAAGCGCCTTGAGGCAACTTTTGTTGTGATTTGGTGCTATATAAATAAAATTGAATTGAACTGAATTGTTCTTAACACCTGTCAGTGTGGCAGAGACCAGTCAATAATTTCTGTTCTGTTCTCATTAGTGGTCCCTGTGTACCAAACAGCCTGGCAACAGAGCATGCTCTTCACTGGGAAGCGGCAGAAGGTCCAGCAGCAAGATCTCCTCCGAGTTATTCCTCCTCAGGACATGTAGGACATGCAGCCGCTGCTGGGCCTTCTTTACCAGAGAAATGGTGTAGTGAGTCTCTTGACCAATTGAAGTTGAGATCTTTGATTCAGGAGCCGGTGGTAGGGAGAGTTTGGTCCAGTTTGATGGTAAGGATGTCTGGGATAATGGTGTTGAACACTGAGCATCATACTCTGAGTTTGGCCTCACTGTCCTGATTATTTCTTCATTTTAGAAATTTAATAAGGTTTTCTTTTTTGTTTTGTAGTATTGCAGTTTTGTGTTCTGCATAAATTATCTCCCAAGTACCCAGGCAATGTCTGGTCATCAGGTAGAGATATAGTTGACTACATGTTGTGGTTTGCTGCACACAACTAGAAACAAATCATTACACAGATAGTGAATATGCACTTCTCAGAAGCAACTGAGCTGCAAAAATATCCCAAACTATTTGTCTCATCAACTTGATAAAGATTAACAATGAATAGATTTCAATAAAATCAATAAAAGACAGCAAGACAGGAAGGAACTCACCGGAAAAGAGTGAGACAGGTCACCCACAGACACAAATCTCACAGAAAAGTGGAATTCAGAACACGGTCTGTCAGTTCAATGCATGTTTTTCTGTGACACACTCACACACCCTTATTAAAATGCCATAGCCAGTCGGTGTAGCAGGAAGGGCAGTCTCAGTGCCTCATCTCTTAATCATGATTGCTGCGAACAGATCTCTATTTCTTGACTGTCAGCGAGTCTCCTGATTCTTAGTGCTCAAAAAAATATTTTTGGCCGCACGATGTGTCTGAGGAGGCGTATTCACCGTGAGAGGAGAAGCTTTCATTTTATTTCTAATAAAAACCAGTTAATGTCAGTGTTCCTACAGTTTAATTTCCAGACTTAGGAAAGAAATATTTTTCATGCCAGGCAAATGCTGCCTTACACAAAAAAAGAACGATTCTCAGTCACTCAGAGCGAAGACACAGTTTATTAATTTTACACAGCAAATACCTAAAGACGAGACACCAGCAATGTATCGGAACTGGGAAGAAACGTGGAATGGTGCATTCCTATCTAGTGCACGAGTGCATGACTGCGTTCAAACACAAAGTGTACAAGACGAACCTCAAAGACGTGCTCTAGCTGTTAATAGGTGTACATTTAAGAGTTGCCATCTCGGCTTTGTGGTAAAGGTGGAAGCAATGAATGCATCTTTTTTTTCAGCCATTAGGGAGACATTTAGGCCATAGACAGTAAAATAGATTAATTGGGTCTGAAAAATGAAATGTGATGCCTAAAAACCCAGATGTTGAGATGTTGATCGCTATTGCTGAAAAATAAAAATCTGATTCTATAAAAGTCTACGAGGAAACAGTTTCTGACCTGATCTCTCTAAATGCTCTGCTGCTGTTCATGGGCTCAGTCATATATAACATCGGCTTTTTCACCCACAGTGATAGCTATCACCTGCTGTCACCTGCTGTCACTGTAAAATGTGGAGAGCTGTCTGGACTACCAGCTTCAAAGGGGGACTGAAGAATGTCATGAAATTAATATCCTTAGTATCCTTATTTTCCTATTATATTGTTTTATGTACTTTAATAATGAAGGCTTTTAACTCACAAACTAAGTGCTCGGCCAGACTGAAAAACAGGAAGTTTTAGTGCACAGGCATATTAATTAGGGATGCACCGATATTGGTATCGGGTATCGGGGCCGATACTGTAAAATGTGTGTGTACTCATACTCGTAAAAGTTAACCGATACCATGAACCGATACCAACTTATCAGAGGGTGACTTGTCATTTCTGTTGTAGTTTTTTAGATTGGCCACTAGGGGGGCAATTATTATTTTATTTATTATTTATTTTATAATAATTATTTTGTTTGTTTGTTTACAATATGGACACTCTGCAATAATTTAAAAGTTTAATTTATTCTCAAACCTAATTTGTATTTATTTTATTCCAAACAGAAGTGTTTATTTATTATTCTGAAAGCTCGAGACAGTGCCAATAGTTCAGTGGTATTTTGTTAAATTACAATGTGTAGACTCTGCAATAATTTAACAGAAGTGCTTATTTTTCACTTGAAATGTTTTTTGTGGTCATTTTTATTAAGATTTTATTTTTTATCGGCAGAGAATAAAATAAAACCTGTCTTCCAATTCATTGCATTTGTGTGTGTGTGTGTGTGGTAGAAGTATCGTTTTTTGTACTCTGTATCGGCAAGTACTCAGATCCAAGTATCGGTATTGTATCGGTTTGAAAAAATTGGTATCGTTGCATCCCTAATATTAATAGATAAAGACACAGAAAAGAGGAACTCTCCATATAAGCAATGTTTGAAACTGTGTGTGATGTCTGAAGTACAGAAATAACACCATATAAGACATATGTGTAGCTAAAAATGTTAGAGCTCTTGCAACTGGTGTTTGAGCTGTGCAGGGGTCTCTATCTTCCGGAAGATGATTGAATAAAAAGAAATATCAATATTTTAACACACTATGAGTCGGTTTTCTCTGTTCTGTCACGGGGACAAAAGAATCGGGGTTTAATAAGAACATGGACGTCCTGTGACGCTGTGGCCCAGGACTTTTCATGAGGTATTTTTTTTTCCTGACACATTTTCATGATATAGAGACAATACTGACATCTATTGTGAAAACAGATACACTTTAAGATGTAAAATAATCATCAGGAATTTTGCCTGAAGTGAGCAGCAACATCGTGACAGTCGGCTAACATCTTGTACTAATGTGTAGTTATCATTTGGAAATGAGCGCCATCAAAGGAATATAATGCTAAAACTGTGTCCTCTCTGAAGAAACATACCTAAACGATCAAAGTTGCTTTGTTAGCTGTTTTATGAACATTAAACATCTGCTGTAGCTCCATGCTGCAGTTGCTGCTGACTTACAGACAATTGAAAGGCGCTGAATGAATTTCCTTGAGCGGAGAAAGACTCACTGTTCAGCATCCTCTATTAATCTAATATCACTTGTCACTGAAACACAACCTGCATGTATAGAAGCGAATACAATGATATACAAATATGGAGTGAAAGCAAGAAGAAAAGTGCTGCAGAGGAAGGAAGGAGACTAAGAGCGATCGATACACTAGCAGAAAGAAGTCCACGGCGAGTGGAAAATGCAAACAGAAGCCAAATGAGAATAAATAAAGGACAGACAAAAATAGATGATTGGATCTAAAACATTTAAGTGCCCAGGAGATGCAGCGTACACACCGTCCCACACTCCAACAATGGCCAGAGCATCAGCTGGTCTCTGAGAGCGTCTGTCCTCTTGCTGAACTCACAAACACACACATGCATACAAACAAGCGCACACACTGGTAACACAGAGTTCAGGACAATCCCGTTGGGATGAGCTGTCATCTTCATGGTTACAGTCCAAGTTCAGAGTTAGGACATAAACGGCACACACACACAGCAGTGTCCACCGTGTTCATTGGTCAATGCACACACACTCACACAATTCATCCTCTCTCAAAGTCTCCCAGCACGTCTCCACGCTCTGCTTTTAGTTTGCCCGTCTGAGTTTCTGGTGCCAAAGCGCAGTCGGCAGATTCTGGCAGCCCTGGTACTCTCGCTGCATCTCGCTATCTGTTAGAGGTGGTGTGGCGTTGCACGGGGCGCCAGCCAAGGTCACGTTTAAAAGACCCGCCCATGGCTCCAGAAGGCGAAACATCCCAGCATCCTGACACATCACGAGAGGAGATTAGAAAAGTATTCAGAGGAGTAAACACTGAAACAAAAATTCACTCTAAAAAGTCACCTTTCCCAGGTGGTCCAGCAAGCAGGTGGCAGGACTGATTAAGGACCAGCTGCTGTCCTCCCAGCCTGGACTCAACCTGTGGTTCAGGTGAGCATAAGTCTGCCTGGCCGGGTTCTGGATTAGAACCACATTGAGGTGTTTCTGAGAGCCTTGCAGCCGCTTGGATAGGACACCGCTGTAGCTCTGATCCACAAACAGCAGGACACGAGTTGCCCTGCAGCCGGCCAGGTCGGCCAACAGCTCGTTGACTGAGTAGCGCTCTTTTAGATCTGCCTGGAAACAGAAATTCAATTCAATTCAATTTTATTTATATAGCGCCAAATCACAACAAAAGTCACCTCAAGGCGCTTCATAGATACAGAGAAAAACCCAACAATCATATGACCCCCTATGAGCAGCACTTTGGCGACAGTGGGAAGGAAAAACTCCCTTTTAACAGGAAGAAACCTCCAGCAGAACCAGGCTCAGGGAGGGGCGGGGCCATCTGCTGTGATTGGTTGGGGTGAGAGAAGGAAGACAGGATAAAAGACATTGTTATAATATATAATATAATCTGTGGCCACGCACATTTGTTTAGTTTTTTTTTTTCATGTTTGATTGAGTGCCACTACCAAGTTTCACCTTTATGTTTACTTAATTTATCCTAGTGTCGTTTTCTTTGTGTGTGTGGTGGTGTACCCTCTTACAATGCCATTAAGGTTGGCATCCCACAGTAGCATGGTGCCATCCTTGCACGTCGGTGAGTTCAGGTACAGAACCAACATGTCGGCACAGTGCTGCTTCCTGCAGACGTACGACACGTGGTTACGGATCACCGATTTCTCTGTTGCAGAGTATGCGCCCTCTACATCCTCTGCAAAGGGAGAGATGGGTCAGGTACAGACACACATTTTAACAAACAGTCGGTGCGTCAACGTCCTATAATATTCGTCTTTTATCATCAGCCTACGTTGCTGAATTTTAGCAAAATTGTTGTTAACAAAACTCAACAGACATGATGTTGAAAGAACAGAATAAGCTACAGTGAAAGTATATATATAACTTTATAAAAATTAACAGGCACCTATTTTTAATTCGTTTCTATACTTATACTATACTATACAAGTAAATGTAGTGGACATTTTGAAAGTAAAAACTCCACCAGTGTTCCTACCAGGAAGCTGTCCACTGCTGCCGAAGAAGGTCTTAATGTGATCCTTATGGAAGCCGTTGTTCTGCAGCATTTTGTAGAACCGCTGAAGATTCTGAACATGATGCTGGAACATCACTAGTTGCTGCCAGCCACCTACACACACACACACACACACACACACGTTTCTTAAAGACTCAAACCGTAGACCAATCATTAATACTAAAACATAATGATCAACATTATGGTAGCTGCATACTAAACAACTATATGGCTTTATAGAGCTGACATGTCACCATACTTACTTATTTATTTACTACTAAACTTTACTGACAGCTATGGTTAGCAACAGTGTTGGTCAAGTTACTTGAAAAAAGTAATCAGTAACTAATTACTGATTACTTCCCCAAAAAGTAATCTCGCTACTTTACTGATTACTTATTTTCAAAAGTAATTAATTACTTAGTTACTTAGTTACTTTTTAAAAACACGATTTACAACCTGAATAGGTGATAAAGTGATAGATCTTTCAGCCCAATTCTACTTTTTCTACATAATCATCATACAAAATGTAATCAAATGGAAAAGTCTCTTTTTAAAACTTGTTTTATTAGTTTTAATCTTTTAACTTTATGCATCAAGCAAAAATTTAATTATCTGCAACATTCTCTGACTGGAAGAAATTAGTTTAACATTTAAACCTATTTTCTGCACATTCCAGCACATAAAATAAAATATTTTTTGTGTTTACACTCAGTCTTTCAAATAGATGCAAGTAAAACACAGCAGAAAATAAATAAAGTCAAAGACTAGCGGTCCTGTTGCTCTATTTTCACCTGTAAAGCAGGAGTGGGGTAGGCGGAGGGTTACCCTGGTGCAGGTGTGCAGCGGTCAGTGGAAGAATCCGCGAGTTTCTCTGTGAGTTTCCCATTACGTCGTAGCTACTCGGTGCTTGTTTGGAAGTTTAGGGTTTTTTCGCTGTAAAAAGAAGTTTTCTTCCCACGCACAACGGACACTAATGTTTTTGTCACTTTTTATGGAATCAAACTCAAAGTAAGGTCAGTACTTCCACGCTTTAAACGCTGCACGCTCATACTCTCTCTGCACTCGATATATGATCCATTGTTGATCTGCACACAGCTGTTGTCACGAACGTCGCACTCGCTTACGTCACTGTCATGAGACATTCTCGCAAAAAATCACGGTTTTAGTAACGCAGTAACGCAGCGTTCCTACAGGAAAGTAACGGTAATCTAATTACCGTTTTTGCAATAGTAATCCCTTACTTTACTCGTTACTTGAAAAAAGTAATCGGACGCGTTACAAGTATCGCGTTACTGCCCATCTCTGGTTAGCAATAAGGAACAGTTTGCATTTTATTGGAAAGAGTTTCATATCGTGAAGTAAAGAGCCTACAGCATTACAGAGAGAATCAGTGATCACAGTGTCATCTACGAACACTTGGCAGCAGTGAGAAGGAAGAACTCCCGTTTACCAAGAAGAGACTCCTCCCACAAAGTGGGAATTACGCCAGATGGGAGGAACTGAATGGGAATACCAAAGATGAATAACAAACGTATCATCAACTTAAACCAACATGGAACTTCAAGCACACATAAGAACAGAATAAACAGAAGGAAAGTAAAGCTACCATCATAAGCAGAAGGAACATTAATCCCATTTCATAACCCAGGATGAACCTACACTCATATGCTGTTGGATGAACACAATTTAATCTTGGCACCTTTTTCCACGTGATTTAACCAAGTACAATAACTCATTTATGACCATGTCAACACATTTGGCATTTGGTGGTTTAATGTAATCAGATTATGTTGGATCAACGTAGTATACTTAAGTGAGTTATTGAAGTATGTAAAGTGAAATTTGTTGTAATTCATTCTACACAAGTTAAAAACTTCAGGAAAACACAATGAAATCTTGTTTCAAATCAAGGCAATAGAGATTGAACATGTGACGTCATTCTGGGCTAAAACCACAAAGGATTGTAGGTACGAGTTGCCAGTGGCACTAGCGCATGCAGGCTTTCACATGAAAACAGTCACAGCGATAAAAAAAAAACACAAAAAATGGAAAGAAGCTGTTGTATTATTAACCGCAATAGCCGGTCGCATGACAGTCACGGGAAGCCGACGGGTAAAGAGATCGTTGTTATTGGATTACGTCGTTGAAGAGAAATTGTTCGAGTCATGTTTCCGAAGTAACAAAGAGGCGACGGATGGCCTGGATTGCAGCCATTCGAATGACCAAATATAACGTCCCAGAACACTCACAGGTTAGTCTGCTCCAAGCATTTCCACAAAGGTCAGTCTTCTGTTGTAGTTATTACGTAATTTATCATAATTGTTGATGTAGGTTACAAATAAGTCTTATATTGATTTCAATTGACTTCATTGCTATACTGCTTGGTTCACTGTGGCTTTGCAGGCTAATGTTTGTTGTGTTTTGTAGGAAAACCAGCCAACAAAATGCAGGAATGTGATCCAGACTGGGCCCCTCTATCAGCCTGGGTCAGACCGAGTTTAAAGCTGCTACCACAGCCAGATCTGATCGGTGAAGAGAGAGAGCGAGATCGAAACAGCCACAAAATGTCTGCATATATGTGCCGAAGTGTTGTATTGAAGCAATCAAGTGATGAATAACTGTTTCAGTATGTTGTTTTGTTTTGTTGTTGTTTTGTTTTGTTGCATTGTTGATTTGTTTTTCACCGAAGCAGCTAATAAAGCAGGATGGATTTTTACAATTTTGCCTCTTTCTTATAAGATTCTATAATAGAATGAAACAATAATGCCAGTTATAAATAAAGACAATAAAGTGAATGAAACACTCATTTTTTTTCTATTAGATCTGAAAATGTTGTGTAACACTACAACCTGAAACGACAAATAGATGCGTTGGCCTGTAACAACAGCTGTGAAATGGTCCAAATCACCAAAGTAAACTGGACCTGGGCTTGTTGCAGGATCTGAAGTTACTAAACATGTTGTGAGTGTATGCACTCACACTTAGGACCATATAATAATAAATATGTGCGTGACGTTAACATCCACTCTATGCTCGTGTGGGTCTGACCCTTTTTTCCTCGTACTTTTTTTTGCCTTTTCGTCACGTCTGTCTTTGTACAGAGCTGCCGTGTTCTCCATCGTTTTGTACATCACTGTTTTTGGGGCAAATAAAATACAAGTAGGGATTAAAACGGCAGAATTAATGATTACCGGTGCTGGAAATGCTTGACGCAGTGTTTTGATTTTGTTGCCACTTGTACCCACAATGCAATGCGCGAAAGTCACGTGGTCTGTCGATCTCTATTACTGCTTCTCGTGCTTAATGAACCAATATGGGCGTTGATTATTTCATAGACACAAGCAACCATTTGCACTTACATTCATGGGTAATTTAGAATCACCAATAACTCTAATTACACACTGCAAACCAGCCAGACTGTGGATTTGAACCCAGGCCATCCATCACACCACCAAGCTGTCGCTCCAGACCTAACAAAACTAGGAAAGCTATGATTACCAGGCTTGCTGCAGAATTTTCTGTACGTTTTTGTCCTTGACAGGTTAAACCACAATAAATAGCGAGCGCACACACGTGGTGTGTGTGTACTTGTCTGCCTCTTAAAACTCCAGTGGTTTTCCTGCAGTTTGACATCTCATGTGATCTTGTGAATTTCGTGCGTCCAGGCAACGAACCACTCTTACTAGACTGTAATAATGAAATAAGACCAAGAGGAATTTGTATAAGGTAAGGAAATAAACAAGACCGGCAAACATTAAGCGATAACAGAAAGCTCCTCACGATGCTATTGTTGTCTGTAAATGTTAGGTAGAAACAAGTGCTTGTATGAATGTGTGTGAATGGGTGAATGTGACATGCTGTATAGGGCTGTATAACAAGCAGTCCGTTTACTAACCATGTGTCCAAGGTCACAGGACAGGGGAAACCTATCCTACCTGTCAAACAGTTACACCCTGGACAGCTGGCCAATAAGCAGGGCTAACACAGAGACATAAATCACACCTGTGGTCAGTTTGGAAATGCCCAAATGCCCATGTCTTTGGAGTGTGGGAGGAACCTTAGGTACCCGGAGAGAATATGCAAACTCCTCACAGAAAGGCCACAGACGGGATTTGAACCCGGGACCTTGTCGATGTAGTAATATACTAATACTAATTTACTTGCATACTACTAAAATTTGCTGTCAAGGTTTATTTCATGAGACCGATACATAGACATAAAAACAGCGTACCTGAAATGAGGACAGCGTGGTCACAGGTCTGGTAGAGGCGACAGGAGAGGTGAGTGCCCAGAGGCTGCTGATGGCAGCGTCTCGTGTTTTTATTCAGCTCACAGCTTGAGACGGGCAAACTAGGCGAGTTCATGGGCAGCAGCTGAGGACATGCTGCAAAGTCTGTGTGATCTATCCAGGGAAAAGGAAAGTATCACAGAAAAGACACAGAAAAGGTCCTTGTCCCAGGAGGACGTCACGTTTTCAGTGGGAGAAACGTCACTCACCCAGGTGACTTCTTCAGTCTCAGCTGACTGCAGGTTTCCACAGCCTTATAAACAGTACACTTACAAAATGACCAAAGCTAGCTCCACTGACTAACAATGGGCCATCTGGTCAGTTTAATGATCAATAATACGCAATCTGTCATGAGCATTGATCAATGGTCGTAAATACCATTCACAGAGAGTTAAGGAATGGCTGCAGTTAAAACACTGTAAGATGTTAAAAGATGCACCCTTAGGCCCCCTCCTCGATTCAGAGACGTTTCTTGCACTGGCTGAAGTTTGGTCCTTTTACAGCATCCTGCCATGCCATTACATTTGTTCCTGACCACCGAGAACACTCACGCTAACTTTTATCGAGTGGAAAAAAAGTTAGCTTGTTTATATTATGCTAACATAGCTGTGTCGCTAGCGGTCACGTAGCACATCATTATATACCAGCTAGCCAAACTTCAGTAACCCTACAAACGTCACTGCTGTTTAGTTTTCTGTCTTCATCGATGTTGGAAGTGATAGCAGAGCTGTACGTTTTAATTTGTTTCCAAAACCACAGTCAGGACATGCTATATTGTATTTAGATAGAAGCTAGCGAGCTAACTTCCTGCTAACTTCTAACTCATAAATTAAATTAAATGTCATAAATTCCGTTTTCATGGATGCCTGGATGTTAAACTCAATTGTTACACCTGGTAGAGCAGAACGCTGATCATTTTATTAAAGATGAAAGACTTTAGACAGTTTTTCAACTCTCAGTAATGCCATAGTGATGTTTGATATATGGACCTGCAGCGGAGTTTAGGCCCAGACACGGCTAGTGACGTCAGACTGAACGACCGGATTGGCTGCAGGAGTGTGCAAAACACAGTAGACTCCCATTTAAGACACTTGTGTATTTATGTCAGTTGTTGGGCTTTCTGTGGTTATTATGTATTTCAGTTCAGCACAGAGTCATTACATATGCTGCGAATACTCCAAATACTCTGAATACAGTGCTGTTAATTAGTTGTCTGTAAAAAAAAAAAGGGGGAACAGTATGCCCTCTAACTGGTTAGTGTAGGCTGGTTGCAAGGACTGAGCTGGGCTTTTTTCAGACCTGCTGTACGTACCAACACATCTGAGTCTTTGTGTTCGGTTACTGTCTCTGACTCCAACGACCAGTGGGAGGAAGTGGACCTCACAGAGCCCTCCAATGGCACGCTCGAGCAGACGGTTACCACCGCCGGTGGTAATGGTGCCAACTGTCATGCGACCATTACCAATCACCCTTTCTGCCACGGTGTGACGATGCTTCAGCTGGTTCTCACAGCGACCCTTTAAAGCTAGCGTCAAACATTCATCACCTGAAGACACAAAGGCAGACGACAGCAGAAGGTTTAGGGTCGGTTTCCTGTAGTGGGTAGATGAGTGAAAGGGAAATTTGAGCACTGTGAAAGTAAAAATAAATGATAACGTTTGTTAGCCTGGCCTCTTTTTCTTAGCTTTATAAGTAGAGTAAGGTTCTACGAATGTTTAATACAGCCGTTAATCTTTAATGCACACCAAACCACTAACTGGGAGAGACCTTGGACCCTATTGGTTTAGAGATCTTTATGGAACCAGTAAAAAAGTGAACTGTATATAGCTTTTCTTCCACATCTGTTTATCTTCTCTACTTCTTTTTCTGTCTTCTACTTTTACCATTTTCTTTTCTTTTTGTTATTTCTCTCTTTTCTCCTTCTTTCTGCCCTGATTTGGTTAAATTAGGTCAAAAGAAAGTTTCTCTCTAAAGAAAATGCTCATCTAAATCTACCCATGGGACCCAGCAGGGGGCACAGTGCTGCGTGTGCATGCATGAATAGCTCAGCATTTGGCCTTAACCCCTCTCACAGTGGGAGGTCATAAACCTGCACTCGAACATACTCTGCTTTTATCAGAGATGCAGGAACACATACATCACAGAAAGCTTTTATTTGCCGTCCCTTTGGAGCAGTAGTGCAGCAATAACGCACTTTTAAAAAACTCTCCTGCTCTGCCTTTTGACCTGCTGTCTCATAAAGCTGTTGTTTGCTACTGAAAGTGGAGCTTTTCAGATGCATGGAAACGAATTCTTGACTTCGCCTCACATTGGTCTGTCTCCTTGTGAATGATAAGGCCATGTATTAAACTTACCTGCAACCTGTACCTGCAGAAGAGGCACAAAAAAAAAAGAAGTTTGCACACTTCTCAAGATGAACGGCCAAGTGATGGAGCTATAAGTCAAATGTCATTATGGCAGAAGAATAACACAAATAAGAAGTTTTGGGGGGAAAAACCCTTCAGTCCCCCCCCTTTCCCAGCTATGTTTCTTAGTTGCAGCCTGCATGCTAGGCTGCATGGTACAGGTGAACCATATGTTCAAAGAAGCCTTTTTTAGGGGAGTTTCTCAATCATTGATTTGTCCTTTTCAGGCCTGAGGCATGAGGAAGCACAGCTGAAACTAATCAAAGCAACAAGACAAGGAAGTAAAACTCAATATAAGATCAAACCACTATCAAATAAAGCAGAAAGTGAATTTACTGATTATTGACTTGACATACACTATATTGCTAACAGCATTCACCCACCCAACAAATCACTAAATTCAGGTGTTTGGTTTGGTGGTTGCCAGAAAACTGTGAGCCCGGTCCTCTTATCCAACATCGGTGTCTCATAAAAACAAAAATACTTCTAAGCCTTATGCAAAGCTTTCCCAGAAGAGTTGAAGGTGTGCTGGCAACATATTAATCCTATGGATTAAGAATGTGGTATTACTCATGTACATGTGAACAAGTGAATGCTTTTGGCAATGTAGTGTAGGAGGAGGAACAAGAGCTCATAGAAAACAAACTGGAATCAAGATTCAAAACCTAATGGGAACCAAGAACACCAGACAGTAAAACAATCAACATCTGGAACTAAGAAACCATAGACATAGACTGGTACCAGTACCATGCTTACAGAGATGCGTGGTTGGACTTCTATGAGTCAAAACTAAAAAGCAGTGCATACATGCATGTGGCGCAGTAACATAGCAACTGGGACAGCTCGTGGTCCACACATCGTACAGGTCAGTAGCTGCACACAGATTTCTGGTTTGTGGGGTGGGAGAGTTTTTAATGATGAGGCGCTCCACTGGATAAATCTTTCGCTGTACCTGAGTCCTAATCCTCACAATGCTTTGCACAGTGCACAGCGATTTCTATCAGAAGAGTTTTCCCTTAAATCAAAAGCAGATTATTCCTCCCGCAGCCCAGAAAGAAACACATGCTTGAAACCTGACTGGATATATCAATGCATTATTTTGCTCAGTAGGCCTGCAGCTTTGTCCCTCCTGCTCTGTAAAACAGTTTATTATTATTATTATTATTATTATTATTATTATTAATATTATTATTATTATCATCATCATCATCATTATTATTATTATTATTATCATTATTATCATTATTATTATTACTATTATTATTATTATTATTACTATTATTATTATTATCATTATTATTATTATTGTTATTATTATTATTATCATTATTATTATGCTCCCTCCTCAGGATGTTTGAGCCACTCTTTCACATTATTTAGGCAGAGTGCAGAGCATCTTTGTACATAAATTAAAGCACATTGTTAGTCGATCATCTGACAACTGCAGCATTACAGTAACTCGCCTCAGCCAGTGAATCCGTCCCAAACATCTTATTTTCTTATATTTTACTCTTGTAATCCAGGGAAACTCCTTTACTCCTCCCTGGTCTGTGACTGCAGCAACATTTCCTACATCCATCACTTCTCCCAGCTGACCTGTACCAAAGTTAAAATTAATCCTAACAAATAAAACTTGATTTCTTTTTGCATCCAGAGGAGTTACCTCCTGCTGGCAAACAGATCCACGTAATCTTGACTTCCTGGGCTATGTTTTCTATAAACTATGATTTATCCACAACACGAGTTGTGTCATCACATCAACTAGCAGTGACATTTTTTTTAAATTGGCACTTTGTAAGCTCTTAAAGTTCACGGACTGGATAACTGTCGGTGTGTTGAGACTCACCCAGGTAAATGCCATCTAAGTGGGAGCATCTTTTCTTTGTCACATTCACATCCACATAGAAGAGGACCACCGGGTGTCCAAAGTTCTCCCCAGGGCTTGGATCTAGCACTAACACAGCATCGTGGGCCATGGAGCGAGGGAGAGACTGCTGGTGGGGACCCTGCATCCCATTCAGCACCTGGCTGCCGCTGAAGCGTCTCCGTAGCTTGGAGCTCAACATCCCGACGGAGGAGTCTGGTAGGATGGCCAAAACTTTGTCAGAGTGACCTACCGGGATGCGAAACAGGAAAAGGATTTTATAGCTGGTACAATGCAGCTATTTCATGCATACTTAATAATATGTAATAAGAGAGTACTGCTACCTGCGACACTGTGAGGCTCTGCCACGTACACAGCCACCGAGGACAGCGGCAGGTGGGCGTGCTGCCTGCATTCAGCCTCAGAGAGGGAGGACAGGCGGCGGCAGCGCTCCAGCTGGTTCCACTGCAGTGACTGGAGGGCTGAGCGGACCCAGCGCTCCAGCCTGCTCAGGGTTACGCCGGCTGCCGGGACCACAACTGTAGTGTGCAACATGAGGACGAGGAGGAAAGCTCTGAGAGAAACCATTGTCACACCTGCAGCTTTTTCAAGTGTTTATCTTTCTCCTGTTTTTTTGTGTAAATCTCTTTTTCTTGGTTTTCCAAACCTGTTAGACTTTGTTCTCTTCTGTCCACATATCTTTCCTCTGACCACTTTATGTTATTGAACTTTTCTGTTCCTCTGTTCTGTTACTCAGTTTGATTTATTAAAATCTCAGCTACAGATTTTTTAAACAAACCAAATATATCTTCAGTTCTGCCTTTTTCTTCTTACTTTATTTAAACTAACACAAATATTACTCTACAGCATCTTATCCATTAACAGGTGGACTGACTTCCTTTCATTCTGCTTTTCTTTGCATCTGAGGGGATAAAGTGGACATCGACATCTTCTGACTGATCTTCCAATCAAACACCTTCTTCACTTTTTTAATCCTATTTTCTTCTTGATATCAGCAGGAAAAAATCCCAAAATATCCAAAAGTCTCCAAAGTCTCGTTCTTTCTTGGGTCTTTTTCTTCTTTATTCATCTCTGGTCCAGGTTAGTCTCAGGTTCAGAAATAGTTTAGTAGGTGAGAGATCATCATCATCATCAGTTCTTAGTTCTCATGTCTCCTTCCTGTCCCGTCTGCCTGCACATTGTTCACAGAAGCATTCCTGCTGCTGCTGAACTCACTGCTCGGCTTCTCAGCTTCAGTCAGCTTGTGGTCTCCTGCTCCTTTTATCTCTCTCTCTCTCACACACACACACAGACTCACACACACAGACTCACACACACACACACACACACTCACACAGACTCACACACACACGGTCTCCAAGCTGTGACATGCAAGACAAAGGTGAAAGGATCGATGGTAAAAAAGGAAAATAAAGGAGGAAAGTGAGAAAACAGAGGAAACAGAAGGGATGGTGAAGGGAGTCTGGGGAGAGGAAGGAAAAGGAAAAGAGGGAGGACGTGAAAAGAACATGGAGAACAAGGAAAGGGACAGTCCAGGGAAAGGAAAAGAAGGCAAGGAGAATGAAACAGAGTGAAAACGTCAAAGAAGTGAAAAAACAAAGGTAAATATGAGAGGCTTAAAAAGAATATATAAGGAGAGAAGGAGGAGAGGGAACGTGATGGACAGTCAAGAACAAGGGACAAGGAGGTAATGAGAGAAGGAAAAGAGAAGGGACAGAGGAAGGAATAAAGAAGGGAAAAAGGAGGAAAAGACTGAGAAGAAGCGAAAGATAATGAAAAAAGCAAAGATTTGTACTTGAGGGAGTTAAAGGAGTGAGAGGAGTAAGAACTGGAAGAGGCAGAATCTACAGGGACTCTAGTCATCCCTCTGCTGGCGAAAGCTATAAAGACCCAAGGCTACATGATGTTTTCTTTCCTTATCTGTTAACTTTTCAACTGATTTATGTTCATTATAATTGTGAACTGCAAGCAAGCAAGACGGCACAGTGGCAGTCGCCACCCGGTGGTTGTTGGACAGCAAACGTCTGCCAAAATAAAGTGTTAGAAAATACAGGAACACTTTTTATAGCATCAAGTCACCTTCTGGGAAGTTGATCTGGTCGATGGAGTTGAAGAGGGTGTTGTTCAATCCCCATAATAAGAACGGCTTTTTATGCTTTTTTTTTTTTTTAACTACAATTTGTTTGTTTTTTAACTAGAAGTCAGAGCCCCTCAGAGTTTAAAGTGCTGGGTCCATTTAATCTCACCATGTGTGCTTAATTCTACAGAAATATTCCTAAAACAAGCATTTTTAGGCACGTTAATGAAATTACATCATGTCTGTTGTTCAGTACTTTAAGAAATTCAGCTCAAAGGTGTAGCCAAAATTGGACAAACTGCACATCAGCTCAATATTGATTTATTAAAAGTGCAGTTTTTTTTATTACTGATTTATAAGCATACATCTTTGCACAGGCGATGTTTACCCAGATAGCAAGGAGACATTGAACAGATGTTGATTTTCCATCTGAACCATCAGAATCGTCAGGATTGAAATGTCAACACAAAACCAATGTTGAAACAACATTGAAATACTGATGAAACCTGAAACTGACATTGAGATAACATTGATTCACTGTTGTTCTGTCATCGTTGATTGTTGATCTATTTATAGTTGACAAGGTGACAACAATCACGTTGAAAAACCATCGATTTATGGTTGAGCGGGAAATTAAAGCTGCTACCACTTGGACTATTCCATAGCCCCCCCTCTCACAGTGGTACATCCCTCCAGGTAACCATTGTCTTGTACAGTAGAGCGGGACATTAGATTTACTCTCAGCAGAATTGACCGGAGAAGGCATCAGTTCATGCACTGCACTGCATATGCTGATTACTGATTTTCTGGATTAAAATGTGAACCAACGCATATTTTAAAAGTTTTACATGCAAAAATAAATAAATAAATAAATAAATTAGGCGAGGAAAAAATTATTTAAGTTTTCCAGCCTCAGTAAATTTAACATCTGCTGCAATATCTGCACCTTTGATGAAATCTCACAAGTGTGAGCTTTATTTTGATGCCAAGATTGTTTACATAGAGTTTGTAATCGCAGAGAAATACTTCACTCATTTTGGGCATTTTAATACGTAAATCTCCAAAAGTTGATTCTGTTCTTCTGGACGTAGCGTTTTTGTGGGAGAAACGTTTCGTCATCATCCATGAGAATTTGCATAATTATGATTAAGGAACTGACCTCCCAGCCCATTGTTCCTTCAATGGGCTGGTTTCAGTCATTATGCAAATGTCCTGTTTGTAAGATTGAAACCTGCAGTCAGCTGAGACTGAAGACGTCACCTGATGATGACGAAACGTTTCTCCCACAAAACGCTACGTCCAGATGAACAGAATCAGCTTTTGAAGATGTCATTTTAATGCATACAAATTACTGAGTACCATTTTGTCTTTGAATTCAGACACCCCGAGTCCTAATACACACCCAGGCCAGAAGGTTTGTTTTCCCACTGAGATTTGACGTGTTTGTTAACAGTAGTTTTAGCAGCGTCCATTCGGACTGCAGCAGATACTGAAACCTTATAACGGGGAGATATACGTGCTTTAGGAATGCATTCAAAATATTTTTAAAAAGAATAAAGTGATAGTGAAAGTTTGGAGAGTGGGGGAGATAGTACCTTCGTTTGACACTACCTCTCGTTACTTTGCTGTGTTAGTATCATGTTAGAACACAATATATGGTGAATTTATTTATTTATTTGAAAGAAAACACCTAAAAGGAAACTGTGAGAGATTAAAATAAAGTTTAATTTAGGACTTGTTACGCAAAGGATTTCAGTAGATTCATGTAATCTGTTTGGTGTCGAAGCAAATAAACGTTTCTTTCGATCCCGTGTGCCCACGAAGATCTGAACCAGATTTCCTTAGCAACAGTTACTAGGGACTGTAGCGCGGGATCCGCACTATGAAGTGACGTATCTTTACCAAGTGGTGGCAGTAACGCTCGCCAAATACCTCTACGAAGAAGAAGTCCTGCTCTAGGTTTTTTTTTTCAAACCTTTATTTAAACATCAGTACAATACAAAATGGAATTAAATAGTACCACAATAATGGTGTTGTCCTTACAAAAGAATTGTATGCATAGATAAACAAATACAAGAACAGTATTCAGAAACAACAATATAAATATGCTAGGGGGAAAGTAACTGATCAAGCCATGCTCTAGGTTTGTTTGTACGGCCCACACTCAACACCAATTGGTGGCGGTAAGCAAAACATTTCGCTGTTTGCCAACCGCCAATAAATACTGATGAAAAGAAGAAGAAGAAGAAGTCCTGCTTTCTTATTGGTTCAATAGACGATCTTGGGTCACGCTGATGTATCATTTGGATTTTTAAGCTCAGCGGTGCAACATGCATCCTATCGTTCGACTAGGAACACCAGCTTTAGTCATTACATGAGACAAAGTAGGTACGAACACAGAATAACAAGATTCCTATGAGTTCATAAAAGTATTTTATCCTCCGGGCAGTTCTTAGAGCACATGACGACAGTTTAGCAGTTTAATTGAGTCGGTCTGGGTTGCTAAGCTAACACGAAGTGAACATTGTAGCGGTAAACTGAAGGTAGGTTAGTTAAACTGGCTTTATGTATCGCTAGCGCACAGGGTGGGTGCATTGTTTCTATGGAAACTCAGTTTCGCGTCAGCTAACACCATTTTATCACTTAACGTAATCAAACTAGACTTATAAGTAGGCTAATGTGAAGCTAAACTGAAGCGGCATGTCAGCTCACACGTGAATTCTCCACGCTTTCTCTGACAGTCGTCACTATGACAAAAGTCAGCAGCGACAGCCGTGAATATGGGACGTTATAGTTTACTTCAAGCTAGCCAACTCCCCTCGTTCGGTCTTACTGATCTATAGGACATCGCCACAGTGGTCTATATGCCCTTAATATTACCTGAAGCATGTTAGCCTTAGTATACGTTACGTAAAGGCACCCAAAATTAAAAATGCATACGGAATACAACAATCCCCATTATGGCTGGGCTATGTGTTCAACGGCCGTCATCTCAAATATAACATATAATTGGAACACAATCTCACAGAAAATATGGGGGGGGAAACCCAAAACTAAAACAACTGCAGTTAAGTTCACCACCAACACAGATATATTCTTCCAGTCACCCAATGCTATTCTTCAAAGATTAAGCCATAAAGATACAATATTTCGAAGTAGTTTAATGTCAACCTAAAACTTGTTCTGTAATTTAAGCAACTTAAAATGTTCACAACCCAGTTTTTCAGTGACACGAAAATTTGGATTACCTGTGACCTCGTATGTCCCTACTGCAGTAAAATGGCTCGAATATGTTCAAATACTAAGTGATGATCATATGAAAGGATTTTCATAATAATTAATAATAACTGACTGTGTTTTTTTCTCTTGTGCTTACAGTATTAGGGCTGAGAGTGGACAGTTTCATTTCCTGTAAAGTGACTGAGGATGATATGATGGCTGTGGGGGATCCCATTCTCCTGTCAAGTCCTGATACCTCAGTGTGAACAATCTGGTGCAGCCACATTTCTTCCCGCAGCAGCATATGAGAAAATGACAGAAAAACACCTTCCTCCTGATGAACCAGAAACTTAAGATTCAGCTTGAATGACGTATACTTCACACCTGAAAATATCTAAACCTGCAGCACAACCACAAGTCAATGTTTTCCTGCCTACCTCCAGCCCAGATGAGAGGCCCAGACATTTGCCATGGAAGTAGTGGTTACTGTTGGTCTGGCTTTATCAAGAACTGGTTATCTGTTTAGTTGGAGTTGACATTGAAAATCACCAACTTCAGGTCAGCAAGAGGAGGAGGAGCTGTCAGCCATTCATTTATTAGTTTTCTCAACTGTCAAATTGTTTACTGTGATCACCCAAAACTCTGCCACAAAACCAGCCTTTAGAAATAAGGACGACATCGCTGGTTTTTACCATGCCAACCAACCAGTCCTCCCCCTGGGGTGGTGGGAAGCTTGTGGCTTGTTCTAGTGCAGATCATCCCAACACCACAACCCCTGTAAGTGCACAAGCCAAGACAGTTAGAGCCACAAAAGTGCCTTATAGTTATGTCTCCTTTGAGCTATCCAGGAAAAATGACCAAGCCAAGTCACCGGTGGTTGCTGTTTGTGAAAAAGGCGACGGCACCTTCACCGCTGTATCAGATGGAACTCTAACCCCAAACAAACTGCTGGTACCAGGGCTGAAGCAGACTGGCTGCAGCCTTACAGAGGCCAGTAACTCGTCCTCTGTGCCCAAGATGGAAAACCAGGTTGGCCTTAATGTCCAGCTGCCAGATACCATGCCAAAATCTACATCGTCTGAGAGCTCTCAGTCTGCAAACATTTCTGCAGTGGAGAGTCATCAGGCTGCCACAGGCGATGCACTTATGGGACTGGGGACAGTGTCTCATCAAGATCTGTTGATTATAGGGAAGCAGGCTTCCCAGCACACCAAGAAGCTGACGGTGAGTGCTTTTCCAACACTGATGGTCATTTCTAGGAATGTTTTGGGTTGCAACCAACTGCTCAGGCCATTGTTTAAACGAGTGTGTAGTCTACAGCTACCTTTATATTTTAGCATGTCCTCTGACAGAACCTCTGAACAGCTGTGTACCACTGTAAACATGGATATGGTTATCAGCAGAGTTTCCTGTGCAATGGCTGCATGTTTGTGGGTAGGGATGCAACGATACCAATTTTTTCAAACCGATACCATACCGATACTTGGATCTGAGTACTTGCCGGTACTGAGTACAAAAAACGATACTTCTACCACACACACACACACTGCCCGTGGATTTTCTCTTGACATTTTTCATCGCTTTTCCAAAACCTGAGTTAAAGTTAGCTGTTCCACACTGCTGACATTTTGTTTAGCCTAGCTACAGCAGCCTCCAGTTTCTCTTTTTTATCTGGAGCTGCCAGTCTCACTCGCCTAACCCTGTGCCTGTTTAGCGCGGGATGTCCCCCTAGTGGCCAATCTAAAAAACTACAACAGCCACCCTCTGATTAATGAAATAAGTTGGTATCGGTTAACTTTTACGAGTATGAGTACACACACATTTTACAGTATCGGCCCCGATACCCGATACCAGTATCGGTATCGGTGCATCCCTATTTGTGGGTAAAGCTCATTTGGAACACGCTTTGTCCTGTACATTGTATTCTGTGGACAGTTGTGTGTTGTACAAGTTGTATGTTGGGTCTTTTAGTAATTTTGAAGGTATTTAAATATATTTTGTATACAAAAATATCTCGCTCCCATTTTGCAGCTGGAAGTGAAGTCGAGTTATCAGTAGTGAGCAATGACTTGGACACTGTAGATAATAATTAAATGCAGATGTAATAATAATTACAATGATTTAAAAATCATTTTAGCCACAGCTAAGCTCGCTTGACTGGGATTTAATATGTGGCACACTTCAACTAATGTAATTCAAGGAATCAATAATTCCATTATTCGATATGTTCTTGCAATAAAACCAAATTCCTGTTGTGAATAATATGTTCTAGGGGTGGGGGAAAAAATGGATACTGTGTAGCATGGTGATATTTTGTTTGCTAATAATGTATGGATACAGGGACAGCAGAAATCGATATTTTGTTACAAAAAGGTTTTTGTGCTCTGACTTCAGAGCATGTTGATCCTTTTTCTGAGCAAGAATCCTGACATTCCTTCACTGTCCAAATGTGTTTCACTTGTTTTTGGCAGCAATAAACATGACAGTTTACTTATTTTAATTTAAGACATGTTTTATTTTAATTAAGTTTAAAACTTTTTTATTTAATGTAAAATTATATTTTGTTTTAATTTACTTTCAAATTCTTCAGTTGCTGAATGGGCTGCATAGTTTTCATAAACTGCATAGTTCAGAATAGCTATAATTGTACCAGATGGTTGATTCAGTTAAGTTGGACTAGACTGTAATACAAACCGTTCAGTTTGTCAACAATCAAACTGAAATGAGAGAAAGACTGAGTGTGAGACTTTGATATTAGATAAAATGAATATTGATAAAGTTTACCTTTATGTACAGAATCTGAATATCGCAAAAATATTTTTAAAGATTGCAATAATATCGTATCGTGGGATGTATGGTGATTCCCACCTCTAATATGTTCCAGATTTTAGACTTTTAAAGCTGTTATGATGCTTAATGCTCGAACTCACGAAAGCCAACTTTTATTTCTATTTTCCACACAGTGCTTGTTGTAGGTGCAGCCACAACAACCATCATGGTTTGTTTTTCCATAAATATGTTTGACATGTTCAAGTCTAGCGATTTAAACCAATCATTGTGTAGGGCTGTATTAGGGATCAGTAAAAGCAAATAGTTTATTATAGGCAAAACTGTAATTTAGCCATCTTCAGAAATATACCTATAATTTTAGGTTTATGCAAGTCTGTCTGATATTGTTTTGTTTTGTTTTCTCCGTAGTGTGAGGCTGCAGACTGTTTCTCTTTGCCACCAGTGCCTGATATGTGCCTTAGTCTTTGTCAACATCAGGGGCCAGCTGTGGAGAAGGATGCTTCCAGCCTCCACAGCACAAACGCTGAGACGAGAAGCACAGGAGGAGAAGCGAAACCTCCACAGAGGAGTTATTCAATCCCACCAGCAGCAAAATACGGTCAGACACACAACAGCGGCACAACTTTGTTTGACATTTCTTTTGACTGTCAGCTCCTTGTGAAAGGTGTTCCTCTCACAGTTTTGGGAGCAACTACAATCGCCAAGTCCCAAAAAAGAGCATCACTAGATCTAACCAAGCAGATCCCATATAGTCTGCTGGGAAGAACCCAGCCCGCATGCAAACGTATCAGTTCCTTTCCAAACAGTCCCACGCCACCTTTGAAATGTGCCAGTGACTCAGAAAAGCCACCTCCACCAGACGCTGCTGCAGGTAATCAGAACCTTTTGTTTGCTTGTGCTACACCCATACTAATGGAACGCAGGACGTGGAGATGGTCTGGGTATAGATATGAATATGAGATAACAAGCTAATTTAAAGGTGCAGTTGTTTTATTAATAGAACAGCAAAGAATATTGTACTCATAAATTGATTGATGATAAGATCAGCTGCATCTTCCAGCTAATTGACTGATTAATCCATTGAACACTCATATGAGCAGGCGCCGGTTTGTGGGAGATTGAGGATGGTTTGGACCTCAGACTGTGGACATATGGAGTTGGCATTGGTTGCAAAATCTCTGTGCATTGAGATTTTTCCCCAGTGATGACAAGCCTTATTTTTTCCAGCTGTTGTTACCCTGTTGATGCAGCAATCAGCTTAGCGTTCTCCACGTCTTCTCTGCACAATGAACTCTATGATCTAACTGCACTAGACCCAATCTGAACATAATGTTTCTCCGTATGTTAGGATCTCAGTGCACATATTGCAGCACAGCAGTGAAGTGCAGTTAAATCAGCTAGCTATGGTTGTCGAGAAGCCAATTCTGAAGGTTTCCTGGAAAGGACAGTTTTCCATCAAAGGTTGTTGTGAGTTTGTTTGTTAAAATGGTTTTATTCGGGCAGAAAGAGCAAGTAAAATAAACTAAAGGTCTGGAGGCCGGGCAAAAAAGATGGAAGGAGTCTGAGCCGGCCATGCAATGGGCCGTACTTTTCTCCGGTAACAGAAAAGTTAAACTAAGGTTGGAAACCTGCAGTCAGCTGAGACTGAAGAAGTCAGCTGGATGAGTGACGACTCGTTTCTCCCACTGATGCTACGTCCAGATGAACAGAATCAACCTTTGGGAAGCAAAAATGTTGGACTTTTAACTCTGTGTCTGGGATCCTTATACAAGTCAACACAGCAGCATAGGTCGTGTTTACACAGGCTGTCTTTGGTTAATACAAAGGGTTAGGGTCGAAACTGCTAGCATAACGGACAGGTTTTTGACGGAGCGCCCACACAAACGCAAAGCAGGAGATGAAGCATCACTGAATATGTTTCCAAACCAACTTTATTCTGAGCCAAAGACTAGAAAATGTGGTGAAGCAAATCTTAACTGTGGCTTCACCTGCACAAGTGCCGAGGTAGGTCTGCCTGCAGGATTGGGTTTCCCTGCGTCAAGAGCAGCGCTGGGCTCTCCAAATCACGGACAAACAGAATTCCACATTCTTGATTTTTAGTTCACAAACACTTCTTATAAAGACTAACTACTCCTGACATGTTGGAGATGTTGGGGGGGATTTTTCCCCCTAGCAAAACAAGTTTGGGAAACACTGGGTTAATATGTTTCCACCCACTGTTCTTTGTTTAAAATGTTGCAAAAAAAAGTTACAAATTTTTAAAAACACATACTCGGTCAACCGTACCCAGGATCATGAGTCTTTAGATATATTTTCATTCTCAATAATTGAATATCCTTATTAAAACAAAGGAGGCCTTTTTATTTATTTATTCATTTGTTTGTATGTTTTTCTTTTAATTTAATGATTTTTAATGGAATACACATTTCTTGGTTTGGTATGAGCCCCAGTTTTGTATTCACAGCACTGTGTAGTTAGACTGTAGTTCACATGCAGATGTTTCCTCCTGTCCTGCAGGAGCCTTGGTGGGCTCAATGACCAATCAGATTTCAGCCATTCACCTCACAAGACAGGGACAGCCAGCCTCCGCATCAGATTTCTTTCCATCCCTTTCCTCGCCTTCACCGACACAGGAATCCCTGCTTGAGGAGACTCTCCCTCCCCCTGGGTGAGAATCAGCTACGTCACATTTCAGGTTTCCCTCCTTCACATCTTCCCTTTAGTAATTACACTTGGTTTTGCTCAGCCCGGAGCATGCTGCACAGGTGGGTGCAGAAGAAGAGGAGCTAGCTGATGAGCTTGCCTGCAGCGATGACGGTGAGACGTTTAAGTAAACTCTGTCATACTTGTGCTGTCGTTAATCAGCTGGTCAGTTTTCTGTTGATGATATTATATGACATGTTGTGTAATTATGTAATAATATAGTACTGATGAGAACATTGTTATTTGTTGTTGAGTCAGACAGCTCATCCATCGCTGGCTCTTCATCCGGAGGGTGCATCACTCTCCCCTCCTGGTAAGACATGCAGTAACCACACACACACCATCACTGGTTTATTTACTGTGACCTTCATAGGACAAATATTCTTCCAATTCCAAATATGGTTCTTTGTCAGTTGAAAGAGAAGTAAAAGTAAAAAAACAACAAAAAACATGCTGCACAGGCATATTTACTTAAGCGATATTTAAAACCTAACATAAACACATTCTTCAGCAGACAGATCCTTTTTATCAGTGCGCGCTTTAAAATGTGAATCGTGGTACAACACTGTGGACGTAGCAGTTCAGTTGTGTCAAAACGAACACGTGCTTGAGTTTTGGGAAAATATTCTGTGGACTGACAAGTTTGCATTCTTCATTACATCCTTCTCATAAGAACAGCATCATACCAACAGTCAGATATAGTGGTGGTAATGTGAGGGTGTGGGGCTGCTCTGCTGCTTCAGGACCTGGAGGTCCTGCAGTAACTGATGAAACCATGAATTCTGCCCACTTTTGCTAGCTAGCCTTTGTGCTTGATCTCTGCACTTGTTGTTAGTGTATTTATCAGCATTTATCAGTGTCATGATGAGTTGTGTGGCTGTCAGTGGCTGGATCCACGTGCAGCACTCGGAGACAAAACATTAACTTAAACGACAGCTTTATTTGCTGGTGAGTCACCCTTGGCGATACATAAACAACAACTTAAACTAACTAGACTGGAGATGCTGAAGGTAGACGACAATGAATACACACACAACAAACGTGGAGGACGCAACAACTGGCAGGGAAAAAACACAAAGCTTAAATACATACTGAGGTGATTAGGGGATGTGAAACAGGAGGAGAGCACAGCTGGGACTCATCAGACATGACAAGACAAGGGGAGGCAAAACTCAACACACTGACATAGTACACAGACTTTCAAAGTAAAACAGGAAACTGAACAGACGTGGACTAAACTAGGGGATACAGTGACAGAACAAGAGACACACTGACAGAAATTACTGTATACTAACAGAAGAAACACAGAACCACGACCTAAGAAGGAGAACACAAGAAATGCCAAGGACCTAGGGAGTTAGGAATACTAGCGACCGAAATCAAACCCTCATGAAATCAAAGATAACTAATACAAACAGAAAAACACTGAGTCACAGACTCAGGACCGTGACAATCAGAGTAAGCAGGGGTTGTAATCCTCCTCGTGAGCCAGCCGTGACACTGGCATCCAGTGTAGTTACGTAGGAGGATAAAGATCCCAAACACCAGCAAGAAAATAAATAAACACATCACAATAATGGTTTTGCAGTCAAAGCGTGTTCTTAAATCCAATTAGCACTTTTTATTTACTTGTGTTATCTTTGTCTAATATTACAACTTGTTTGATGATCTGAAACATGCACGTGTGACAGGGATGCAAAGAAATAAAGGAAAACCGATTCAATGACATAAATAAAATGTAAGTTTTTCCTGAGAAACTTTAAGTAATAATTTATTTAATACTAGTTTATCAACAATAATTATTTTATCTCCTCATCTGCTGACACAATTTTGTCATTTATAAAATTAAACTGAAGAAGAATCTCAGGTAGAAATGATTTCTCTTCTGCTTAAGCCGTCCTTCACCACCTAGTCTAAAGAAATTGTCCAAACTCCTCTCCTAACTGGAATACCTGAAGTAGAGAAGACGAGAGTAGATTCCAGACGGGTTGTTGCAGAAATCCTGTTAATTCCGAAGTATTTCAACTTTTTCCTGCAGCTGGCTGTTACTGATTTATTAAGACTCGCAGCATTAGTGGCTGTAGCTCCGGCACCTTCTTCCCATGTCATGCCGCTCCGCCACAGCAGTTATTTGGGATACATATGAGACTGTATACCACCAGAATTACAGCAGTCTCAGTACTTCAGTAACCTGTGCTTTTACTCTGACCTTCAGCTATACCATACCAGCTTTATTTATAAAGCACTTTACCCACTTTAATTTTCATCAGAAACTTTTAAAGATTTGAACGCTCCTTTCAGGGCCTGGCGCTTTCTGATTGGTCTCCTAAAATAGTGTCAAATGTCCATCAGAGCTTGTGAACTCTTTCAGTTCAAAGGGGCAGACAGCTGGAGAGTGGTGGAAAGGTCTGCAGCATTGTGCATCATATTGTTATCCTCTGTTATGGCGTGAACAGTAGAACTGCCTACCAAAGACTAGGAACTGATTCTCTGTGAAACCACTCTGGATCAGGACTGCTATTGTCACATTTGTTCCTTTTAACCCGTCCAGCTGATTGGTTTGTGTTGATCTAAATAGACTGGCACTCTAAATAGAATAACAGCCCTCCCCGAAAGCTAAAGCTCCTGTATGTCACAAATCCCGTCAAGCTTACCTGTCATCACTGGAAGAAGATCTCTGCTTCCTATGACTGTCATGTGAGTGTTTTGGCATGTTTGTCTCATCAGGTTGACTGTATATCATTTAACTTGTCATTTTGAAGTAGGGCTGTTCGATATAACGATATAAAAACGTTGATCGTTTCATTTTACGCTATCGTTTGTTTTGTGGTGTCGCAAAATAAACTGTTTACGGCAATATTTTTTCATGTTTTGATCACTGTAGTTATTATTAATTTCTTAAAGTTCTCTCTTTCTCTTATATTTAATATAACCACACTACGGACGGACAAGCGCCTGTTTTTATGGGTTGTCGTTAGAAACAGCGACGGTAACAGCATCGCGTGTCCGCTGGTTTATTTTCCACATAAACCTTTCATAATAAAGTTCAAGATCCTGTTGAGACTTTTCAAAATAAACTGAATCACGTGAAAGAGCAGATTATTTACGGATGAGAAGTAAAAAAGACGCCAGGTGCTAAAAAATAAACCTTAGACTCAAACGTTAGAACAGGCTTTTCCCCGCAGCACGCCGTGTGATAAATACTCACAAAGAAAACGGCGCCGTTACAACTTATGTCTAAAAATGTATCGTTTCATGCATCGGTTAAAACACTCGACTCCAGGTACATGACGCACAGCTGGAAACACTTCACGCAAGTCGAGCTGCCCGAGAGTCACAGAATTTTAATGTTATATTTTTGTGATTTATATCGTTATCGGGACGATAGATGTCTTATATCATGATATGAGATTTTGGTCATATTCACAGCCCTATTTTGAACCGCCTTTGAAATACTGTCCTATGAGATGGTGTATTTGCTTGCTCTCTATGAGCAGAGGAGACTTGACATTACAACTGTGAACCAGATGCCGGCGTCTCGTAGTTAGAAGTTGGCAAACGTAATTCTAACCGTGAGATGTGGGCATAGGGATGATGTTCATGACTTTGTCTTTCTGTCAGCATCGAGGAGCCAATGTCGTTGGAACCAGGAGACAGTCAAGAGGAGCAACCAGCACTAGTTCCCAGTCTGTTTCCCCGTATCCCTCCGACCCTCTATTTCAGCACCGCCAATGAGAAAGGTCAGAGTTGTAACTGTAATATAATAAGTTGATCTTCAGTTATTTATATATCTCTGCAACACCCTGTAACTTCTTGATTTATATCTTTACAACACGTCCACATTATCTCGTTTATGGCTTGTTTCCTTTGGGCTCACCAAACGTTTCCACAGCCTCGGTCACTGCCCGGGGCTAAAGCAGCGTGGAAAATAGCTACATCATCTAGATATGTTTAAGAAGTATTTTTAGACTCCACAGTTACTGCGCTGCAGATATTTACAATGCTCGTTTGTCTAAAAAATGTTTGCTCTTAGCTGGAAGATTGCACTTCTGGTTAATTTACGACTGAATTTGCACTGAATCGGTCTAATTTGTGACTTGTTAGCTAATTAAACAAAACTAGCTTTTTGTTTTTTAAGACCTTTTTGAAGACCTTAATCACATTTGTTTCAATAACCAAATTTTTGCACTTTATGCTGTGTTTAACATGGTATACACACAACATCAGATCAGCCTCTGAAGTCATGTTAGCAGTGAGAGCTTTTCTGTCATGTTAACATCCACACACCTGTACAGAATACACACCTGACCCCTCAGCAGATGCTAACCACATCAGTGGTTTGAGCAGCTGTCACCTGTATGATGCGTTAGTTGTGTTACTAGGTTTGTGTCCATTTGCATAATTATTTTGCAGCACAGAGTGAGGGACACCTACACAGTCGTACTTGCATGCAGTTCTCATAAAAACCAGCAGCACATAGCTTTGCATGGCACTGTGCATAGAGATGCTGATGGGTGAATTCAGGCCTGGAACAGAAAAGGAGCTTAGAAAACAGGATGAGAAGGAAAGAGTGGCTGCACTGTTCAGCGCTTTGTTTGTCATAACGCGTGTTTGAAGGACCAACATCAGCACGAGCAGGAGAAGCCCACAGACATGTTAGTGACTCTGTCGCCTGGTGACCGTAACCTGCTACAACACGTGGAGATCGGTCTGCATAGCTGGCTGTGTGCTGGAGGACCAACCATGCTCATTCATATCTACAGCCATGCAACACCACCAGAAACCAACCAGTGTTGCTAAGAAAGAAACTTTGAAAGATCTGCATTAGTTTCTCTAATACTTGTAGGTTGCTGGTTAGTGTGACCGATACCACAAGTCTTTATGGTGTGGTTGTAACAGAGCACTCCAGACAAGTGCATGATACCAGCAGTAGGGCTGCTACAAACGGTTATTTTGATAGTCGACTAATCAGATCATCATCCATTGGACGTAAAACTACAGCTTCTTGCACCAGCAGCATCTGCTCTTATATAACTATCATTAGCTTACAGCTTTAAGTGTTTAACGTATGTGCTAACTAAAAATAAAGACAAGATGATAGTTTGCAGATTTGCAGATTGTCTTGGTGGAGTTTAATAAACTCGGCCGTCTCACACTTCTGTTTAATCACTTTTCTGCTTGACGTTTATTCAGCTGTGTAAAAACTTTAATCTCAGCCAAACCGATTTACTCAGGAACAAATAAAACACTGGAAAAAGCCAAACAATCAAATGTTTACGTTATCTGAGTGACTTGTATATCATGGTTAACCTGAGTAGCCAAAGACCACGGGGGTTTGAAAAAGATATTCCAGGAGTTCGCTGTTCTCGCCGGCTCTAGTGACCCTTGACCTCCCTGTCGGCTATCGAGCTGGTGGGTAACAGACATCTCTGAAAACGTCGGAGCACTTTTGGAAAAATGTGATTACTTGATGAACCGAGCAGATATTTGAAGTTTACACAGCTACAGTCTCACCTGAAAATATCTTAAACGTTTATTTTGTGACCCAGAAAGATTAATAAGAGCAATGTTAAAACTAAGCAGCTGCTGCCATTGTTGGAAACTTGACAGCCGAATTTGGACAGGCTTCGTCGCGTCACCGTAATCGGCCTTCAAATGCGGCCTCAGGAGGATGCGGCCCCTGATTTGGACAGAAGGCGTTCAACGGCAGCTGGCATCCTCCTTAGATGCAGTGCTGCCACCTTGTGTTTCAGTCCCTTATTACACTCTTAAATCCTACTGCGTCTTTCAGGATCTTACAAAGCTTCAAACGACGCGTCGACTGTTAAATTAGTCGTGACGATCGTGACTAGTCAAGTAATCGTGGCTACTTCAGAGCCTACGTTAATGCTGCTGGGTAAGATAAAACCCATGACAGAGGTTTACTCGTCAATCAAACGTGGTGCATTGTTACAAGAGTAATATTCAGTGATCTGTAGATTTCCGGTCTATCACAGTATGTAGACCATTGTACGTGCCCAGAAAACTCCAGCATACATCTGTAGAGCCCACCCTCAGATAATGAGGATAACCCAGGCAGAGAAAAATCCTCTGGGGGGCGCTCTCACTTAGTTTGAGCTCTCTCTGCAGTAGAGTAGCACTTCCTGTTCCTGTCAGAACAAACAGAGCACACTCTCCTGCCTTTGTGAAAACCCTCTCCTGATCATTTCCTGATAACATTTACAATAATTGATTACACAGCAGTGGGGAGTGGACTTTATCACAGTAGACGTCTTTCTGAAAGCGCTGTGAAGTTTTAGCTCTCTCTCTGTAGAGTAGCACTTCCTGTTTCTGTCAGAACAAACAGAGCACACTCTCCTGCCTCTGTGAAAACCCTCTCCTGATCATTTCCTGATAACATTTACAATAGTTGATTACACAGCAGTGGGGAGTGGACTTTATCACAGTAGACGTCTTTCTGAAAGCGCTGTGAAGTTTAAGAATATAATCCACCCACTGTTATCATCTTCAATGCTCTGTACCAACACAGAGCAGCTGCCTGAACGCTACCCCAACACATGTTGATTATTATGTTAATGTTTTCACTTCTTCACTGTATACAACTCTGGATACTGTATTTTACAGCATGTGTTACCTGTTAAAAGAATGAATCGGTGTGTTCTTTGCAGTGGAACTGCTTCCTGCAGAGCAAAGGCGACTGTTAAAATGGAAGATGAGCACCGTAACTCCTAATATTGTCAAGCAAACCATCGGCAGATCACACTTCAGAGTCACAAAGAGTAAGTTGTTACATGTCGTTACATGTCACACACAGATATTGCTGAAATTGGTTCTTTGAAAAGCTCTGGGATTAGCTGTGACAAGATGATTTGTGTAGAGTTAAAAAGGAGTTTTTCCTCCCCACTGTCGCCCGAGCGCTTGCTCATAGGGGTCATGTGATTGTTGAGGTTAGTGTATATCTGTGGGTGCAACAAAAACATTAGATGGTGAAGAATTTCAGTCTAATATTTAAAGGCTAAGATAAAAAGGTAACTCCTGACCCTGGCTGATAAACACGTGTTTTCACATAGAAAGCCATGACTGGCTGGGCTGCTGGGGACACCACATGAAGTCTCCTGGCTTCAAAGCTCTTGGAGAACACCAGAAGGTCAGCACCTGCACATGGACTACTCTTGATAGCACGCTGAGAAAGTCCAGATTTTGACTGTACTTTTGTGTGTTTGTGTGTCCCAGCTGAACCATTTTCCAGGAACATTTCAGATTGGGAGAAAGGACCGGCTGTGGAGGAACCTATCCAAGATGCAAGTCCGCTTCGGCAAACAAGAGTTCAGTTTTTTCCCCCAGACCTTTGTTCTTCCTCAAGACATCAAGCTGCTCCGCAAAGCCTGGGAGGAAGGGGGCGCCAAACAAAAATGGATCATCAAACCCGTACGTTCAGTTCATAGAGTGTGATTTTATGTACCGAAGATCTGAGCACCCATTGTAATACACAGACAGCACACTATCTGCCAGATTTACTTAGCAGGGATATTAGCATAAAAAACATGCACAGCAGAAGCTTCCAGTTCATTTCATCGACTAAAGGAAACTAGCTGCTCAGACGGAGCGAGTAATCTAATAACAGAAATTTCACTGTCTTTGTGGAAACAACAATTCAGACGAACTTCCCATTACAGCTGAGACGGTTTGTTGTTGTGGAGGTGGAAGCAGCTTTTCTCTGGATAAACAAACCAGTATGCTGGTTTGTTTATCCTTTAAAACCGGTCTGAGCAGCACGCTCTGTTTTGCGTAACTATTTTTAAATCCCGGTAGCTCTGCAACCACGTAAGCTAGCGCAATAATTTTTTTGCATATGAAACTGGAGGAGTTGTACTTACATCTTATGCCATCAGCTTGTCCTCGGTCACAGTTTCCTTCCACATATAGTTTTGCAAAAACTGCATAAAAAGCACTTGCAGCAACAAAAACATAATATTCCAGAAACACGCTTTGCTGATCCGATCAGCTGTTTGTAACACTTCCTACGTCCATCAGCGCGAACTATCGCATGTCCGCCCGAAACCGGAAGTGACGACGTTTTCTCGGAAATGTAGTGTATTTCAAAAATAAAACTATGAAGACACTCAAAATAAATTTCCTGTGGTGGGAAACTATTTTGTGCAACTTTTTTGTATTTACAGTTTTGAGGGATAAGCCTCTTAAATTTCTCTAACTAGAAAAATATGTTAAAAAAACAAAAACGATTTTCAATTTTTTTGTAGTTTATTGCACTTTTTTGCAATTTATGTAATTACTATTCACTTAATGCAGACATATTATTAAAATTTGGGCTATAATGGTTGTATTGATGTATAGCAACTTGAAATGCTCCCAAAAATGGCTCCACAGCATGTAAACATATAATATAAGCTCTGGCGGACTTGGTTCTATGGTAGGTCTTAAAGGGTTAAAGTCACAAACACCTACGGGGCAACAAACATGTGCAACAATACAACTGTGTGACGCACATTAGCTTTATTTCCTTAAGATAATTAAATATGTTATAGATTATAAACTAGAGACAGGTTGAACTATGGAAAAAACAAAGTGTCGTTGTATGTGTGTTGGCACTGTTAACACACAGAGTTTATCAGAGCCTGTAGTCTGAGTAAAACCACTGTGTGGATCCACCTGCACATATTACACGTGATTTATATATGAATCGAGTAAAATATGTTTTATTTATTGTTATTACTTGTTTCCTTTCTTTTTTTTCTTCAATAGCCCGCATCAGCCAGAGGAATAGGCATTCAGGTTATCCACAAGTGGAGTCAGATGCCTCGTAAAAGACCTCTACTTGTGCAGAAGTGAGTAATCCTTTGATAGTTTAGAGCTCAGCAGCCTAAGTAACTCAATGTTGGTGCATTAACATGCTCTAACTGGATGTTTGCAGGTATCTAGATAAGCCCTACCTCATCAGCGGGAACAAGTTTGACTTGCGGCTCTACGTCTACGTGACATCTTACAACCCGCTCAGAGTCTACATGTTCTCAGATGGACTGGTTCGATTTGCTAGCTGCAAGTGAGTTTCCCACCGCGTTGCTCGTGCCACTTAATTTCACACGGGATGCATATGAATAAGATTGAGTTGTCACCCCTCCATGCCTCTAGGTATTCGTCTTCCATGAAGACTCTGAGTAATAAGTTCATGCACCTGACCAACTACAGTGTCAACAAGAAGAACTCTGAGTACCAGACCAACAGTGATTACAAGGCCTGCCAGGGGCACAAATGGTAACTGAAGTGTGAATTGTAGAGAATTTGACCTTTTGACCTTTGGACACAGATGTAGGCAGCTTTTCAACGCTGTGCCAGGCTTTTTTGAAAGAGTTTTCCTTGGAGCCCGTTTCTACTCCTCGTCCGTTCTCTGGCTGTAGCGTCCAGCGGACAGCTTATCAAGGAGCTTTTAGTATAACCTGATAAGGAAATGCAATAGTCCAGCGTAGTGTCTTTGCTGTTTCTGTATGTGTGACTTGGGAGGATATTACTTTGTGTTTTCAGGGCTCTGAAGGCCTTGTGGCAGTACCTCGGGTCAAAGGGAGTCAATACCACCCCGATATGGGAGAAGATTAAAGACATCGTGATCAAAACTATCATAGCGTAAGTTTGCCTGCTCAGTGGCTGGCTGCAGAGATCAGTTTGTTTTTATTATCTTTTAGCTAAAACCATCTGCATCCATAACCTGTGATATTTCTTTAGATGTGTATTTCAGTGCAGAAATTGTGATTTCTTTCCACTGAGGAACATGTCCTTACAAACAGGGTTTTAATAGTTTTGCAATTTTCATTAGTTTTTTTTTTTATTTAGTTTTGACTTCAGATTTTCAATTTTATATCAGTTTTAATTAGTTTCAGTTATAGTTTTAGTTGTGTTTGCAATAATTAAGTGTAACAAAATCCCAGTTTCATCATATCAGTCATTCTGCTCATCCTTGGGTATGTTGCTATTCCAGCTACCATACTGCACCCTGGACAGGTCGCCTGTCTGTCGCAGGGCTAACACGCAGAGACAGACAACTCACATTCCCACCTATGGGTTCTTTAAATAAATAAATAAAGGCAGATGAACAACCATTGATACCAGGCAACTATAAAATGTATATCTTGGCCCCAATGAGACTATTAACTCTCGCAGCACCGGGTGTTCGTAATTTTGGTTCAAGTGAATTGATAAACTTTTTGAAGGTAATTGACTCACACAGTTGTGTAGATATCCCCGTCCTGTTGTCTCGGGATGCATCACGCTGCCTTGCCTGGGGTTAGCTTCTGTTTTCTGGGGATGAGGGTTGAGTGTGCTCCCTTACCTTCTCAAGCTAAGCTAGGTTAGCCTTCTTGTGTGAGCTTTTCAAGTGCACTTTAAGGTTTGTGGGATTTTTTCCCTTTAGAAATGTCCCTCATAATTTGTCTGTTTCCACTACAAGACACTTGCTTTATCCAAAACACAGTCATATTCAAAGTAATCCCAAATTGGACTCTGGCTCCCGACTTTTCCTGACATGATTCTGCGCGTGGACGGAGCAGCGACACAGACGACTCGACTAACGTGCTGCCACCTGCTGGCATAATGAGACACAGCAAGAAAAAAACCTGGAAACTAAACTTCATTTTCACCCTTGACTCTTGTATGACACGCACTCATCAATGAAAACTAAACACATTTTTGCTATAAATTCAGTTCATTTTAGTTAGTTTTGTGAACACTCATTATAGTTTTAGTTAGTTTTCCTTTTTTTGTTTTTATTTTTATTTCCGTTAACGAAAATGTTTTTTCACTTCTAGTTTTCGTTATTTCGTTAGTTTTCGTTAGTTTTCGTTAACGATAATAACCTTGCTTACAAATGCTCTAAAAGGTGCTAACCTCACAAACGTGCTGCACCTTTAAAGACCCCTGTATGTATTTCTGAAGATAAAACGGTGCATTAGGATAATGATTAAGATGCTGAAATCAGCTTCCTCCCTCCCGTGTCGTGGCCAGGTCAGAGCCGTATGTTAACAGCCTGATGAAGCTGCACGTTCGGACACCTTACAGCTGCCACGAGCTGTTTGGCTTCGACATCCTGCTGGATGAGAACCTCAAACCCTGGATTCTAGAAGTGAACATATCGCCTAGGTAACAAATGCCCACATTAAAATAACACATTTCTTTAAAAGAAAAAGTTACCTTTAACTACATCTGTAACTCTGATCCAGCCTTCACTCCAACACGGGGCTAGATGTTTCCATAAAGGGTCAGATGATCAAAGATCTCCTGAACTTGGCTGGCTTTCGTGTTCCTTCAAGAGAAGATGTGGTTACCCCCTGCAGCAGCGCGTCCAGCTCCAGCAGCAGGTAAAAATAAGACGCTACCCCTCTGGGTTTTTAGCTGCAGCCTCAGAAATGAGCTCGTCATGAACGTGTGCACTTGTTTGTAGTTTGTGTGCAGGGAATGGAGAGAGGCCCAAAGTGGATGTGTCTGCTGATGAGAAGGTCAAACGAGCCTTTTATCTGAAGCACGGTGACGCTAACCGGGTACGTACACACACACACACACACACACACACACACACAGTGACTTTAATAGTTTAACAGGAAGCGTAAGTGCATGCAGCTACCTTGTGCCTTTCATTGTCTCTCAGGACTTGATGCACACAGTGTTGGATGTTTTGACTCCAGAGGAAATCCGGGTTCTGGCAGAGAGCGAAGATGAGCTGAACCGTCGAGGAGAGTTCGAGCGCGTTTTCCCATCGCCGTCATCATCTCGCTACCTTCGCTTCTTCGAGTGTCCAAGATACCTCAACATCTTACTGGATGAGTGGGAGCAGAAGTACTGGAGCAACAGGGCGAAATGTATGTGCACTGCTGTTTTGAAATGAGATAACGGTCACCTGACTGAGATTAGCTATTCTGCAGGTTTTGCAGTTCTTGATAACTGTAACTTTGTCAAAACAGATTGTGTAGTTTTCTCTGATGCCGTCCCCCATTTGGAACAGGGTTGATATGTTTAGCTGCATGTTCTCCTTGAGAGAACGTGCTGTCTGTCTGAGTGATGTCCAAAAATGATGCAGGCATTATAGATATTTGGGAGAAAACACCCCCTTAGAGCCTGTGTCTACTTCCAGACCACCGAAGAAACAACCATAAATCAGTAACTATTTCAGCATAAAACAGAACAATCTTGTATCCACATCTGCACCAAAGAGTAAATCAGTGAAATGTGGACTGTTAACCCTTTAAAGCCGGTCAGAGCAGCACGCTCTGTTTTGCGTAACTACTTTTAAATCCTTGTAGCTCTGCAACCACGTAAGCTAGCGCAATAATTTTTTTGCATATGAAACCGGAGGAGTTGTACTTACATCTTATGCCATCAGCTTGTCCTCGGTCACAGTTTCCTTCCACATATAGCTTTGCAAAAACTGCATAAAAAGCACTTGCAGCAACAAAAACATAATATTCCAGAAACACGCTTTGCTGATCCAATCAGCTGTTTGTAACACTTCCTACGTCCATCAGCACGAACTATCGCATGTCCGCCATGACCTGCCCGAAACCGGAAGTGACGTCATTTTCGCAGAAATGTAGTTTTTTACCATCAGGCCTCATGAGCCATTACTGGTGTTTTTAAAAGTTATGTTTGACTTTATGACTTTCTGTGTGGTTTCTGGGATGCTTAGGACTCATATTGCACTGCTGGAAATAGTTTATTTTGATGCATATGCTGCTTTTTTGCAAATTTGCATCATAATATTTATTTTCGTTTTTCCTGCAGTGTATAAAAATTGGTGTATTTCAAAAATAAAACTATGAAGAAACTCAAAATAAATTTCCTGTGGTGGGAAACTATTTTGTGCAACTTTTTTTGTAGTTTATTGCACTTTTTTGCAATTTATGTAATTACTATGCACTTAATGCAGACATATTATTAAAATCTAGGCTGTAATGGTTGTATCGATGTATAGCAACTTGAAATGCTCCCAAAAATGGCTCCACAATATGTAAAAATATAATATAAGCTCTGGCGGACTTGGTTCTATGGTAGGTCTTAAAGGGTTAAACATCAGGTCACGAGCTAATAATTGATGAACAGAAACCTGGTAATAGCAGGATGATTATGTTGGTTTACATGAATATATCCCACAGTATTTGTCTTTCTAAAGCGCTGTAACTAAGTTTAAGGATATAATTCACTCACTGTTATCCTCTTGAATGCCCTGCACCATCACAGCACAGAAACAGCTTTAGTGAAGGTTACAGATGATCTTCTTATGGCCTCTGACTGTGGACTCATCTCTGTGCTTGTCCTGCTAGACCTAAACACGCAAATCAGTCCGTGCATGATTGCATTGCTCCGCCCATCAATCTTCACTGTTATGTATTCAGCTGGGTTGCTGTGACTTTGGCGTGTCACCACAGAGGGAAAACAGTGAAACTGCCGCTCAGGTTTGCTTTGTCTTATGTGCAGGTATCAGCCTACTGAGACCTCTCTGCCAGCAAGGAGTCCATCTGGGAACCAGTGACCCTGCTCACATGGTGAGAAACTGCAGAACAATGAAAGGAAAACATAAAACTAGAAGAGAAAGTGGCTCCTTTAAAATGCTGAAATCAGTCTGTCTTTGTAGTGGTGTAAGTACAGCTACAGCTCCAGGTTTGAACACAACAGACAGGACGTGGTTAGCCCTTCCAGAGCCAGGTATAGGGTTTGTTCCAGTAATACACCTATCATATGAAAGTTAGAGCAATAAAGGATGTGGATTATTGCACACCGATCTCTAAGTGAGCTCTCCTGTGTTGTCCTACAGGGTGGTGGTCAGCCATCAGCTCTGGTCTCGACGCAGCAGCAGCATTGACGAGGACCACCAGCAGTGCCTCAGCCAGGCCTCACCCACAGCCTGCTGTCCCAGCAGTTGGCCTAACTCTGATGATCTGGTTTCCTAACCCAGAATACACTGAAAGCTCAGGGTCTGTTTCTTCCCATCCTCTAAGCAGTGCTGTCGTTTAGCCCTCACCGATCACCAGAAACAGCAAACAAACTGTTGGAGGGAGTGGATCTTTAGGGTTTAACCCCCTATTTTGTCTCGTTTTAAACTAAAGATTAATAATATATCGTTTGTTAAGCGTCTCGAAGGTGAGGTGATGAGTAATGGCACAGCACTGTAATTCTTGTCTTTAAAATGACTGTTGGTTTTTACAAAGACATCGTGAGCCTCGAACATCTGTGTGGGACTGGGAGCTGTTTGTGTGTCACTGCTGACTTTGGGGGTTTCTCTGGGTGAAGGTGTTACTGGGTGTTTGACAGACTCTTGTTCTGATGATAGTGACTTACAGGGTCTTGCTTGATGATCAAATATTTACTAAATGGTCTATGATGTGCAAATTGATGGTATTAAAATTTGAGCAGTTTGACTTGAACTTGCAAAACGACTGTCCTTTACACACAGTATTTCATGCAGGCTGCCAAGTGCAAGTAAAGCACCAGAATCTAGGTAACAGGTAGGGATGGGTATCGTTTAGGTTTTATCCGATACCGGTGCCAAATCAGTACTTATGAAACGGTGCCGGTGCTTAAACGGTGCTCAAACCGGTGCTTAAAGAATAAAGAACACAAACTTTGTCCAAAAACCTCTCATGTTTTTATTTTTAGCAGTCTCTTTTTTTTCTGCAAAATGATAACGTCCACCCCCACGCACGGGGCGATCGCGCTAACTCGCTAATGGAGATTCACCACACCCGCAGTAGATGTGCTCGGTGTGAGGTCTCAAATATGGCGCATTTCTCTGCACGTTATGCGTCGCCAGGTGTTTCATCGGATTCGAGGTGTTACCTCCTTTGACAGCATCACAGTATCAGCTTAAAGCACTTGTTGCAGCTGCTGAGTTTGCATCTTTTACTGTGAAGTACAGCCAGACTTTGACCGCTTCGCCTTGGGCATTTTTAATCTGTAGCTCTGCTCTAAAAGAACGTACGTACCTGGACCCGCCTACTATCCTCGGAAACGTAAAATGATTGGCTGGAATCCAAAGTGTATCACAGCTCAGGAAAATAAAAGCACCGAAATGTGCGCTGCTTTTCGGTCTGGTTACTACCGTTTATGTCAGAGCCACCGGTACCCATCCGTAGTAATAGGTAACCATAGCTTCTTTGAACACAGTGCATCTCCCATTTAGGGATGGGTATCGTTTAGGTTTTATCCGATACCGGTGCCAAACCGGTACTTTTGAAACGGTGCCGGTGCTTAAAGAATGGAGAACACACACTTTGTCCAAAAACCTCTCATGTTCAGCTGTTTTTTGTAAAAAGATAACAATGTTAGCCTTTTCTGCAGCTATGGGGCATATATGGTATCACTCTTGGCTGGAAGCAGCTTAAACAATGGAAAAAACACAAACTTTGTCCAAAAACCTCTCATGTTTAACTGTTTTCCACTTTTTCTTTGGTCATTTTAGCCTTTTTGTCCAGGGTGAAGGGAGTATCTGCCATCAAACAAGAAGAGAGCTGCATGTAGCTATGATGATGTTTGCTAGTTCACCTTACATGCATTAATGTAATAACGTGGTTAGCCTACTCAGCGTAAATTACACACGAACAACATTAAGCTACTCACGCAGAGAAGAACGGCTGCTGCTGCATCATCATCCTCATCATTTCTGCTACACTGGCAGGGCTAGGGGCCAGGACTCTCCTCTTGGGGTTTTTGGGGGATGTTGCTAACTCCGGGTCGATAACAGGCACCACACCCGCAGTAGATGTGCTCGGTGTGAGGTCTCGCAGCAAGCTATCAAATACGGCGCATTTCTCGGCTTTTAAAAAAACGCTATGCGTCGCCAGGTGTTTCATCAGATTCAGACTTTTGACCGCTTCGCCTTGGGCATTTTCAATCTGTAGCTCTGCTCTAAAAGAACGTGTGTACCTGGACCCGCCTACTATTCTTGGAAACGTAAAATGATTGGCTAGAACCTAAAGTGTACCACAGCTCAGGAAAAAAAGCACAGAAAAGTGCACTGCTCTTCGGTCTGGTTACTACCGTTTATGTCAGAAGCCATCATGGCACCGGATACTGGTACCCATCCCTAGTAATAGGTAACCATAGCTTCTTTGAACACAGTGCATCTCCCAATACTTTGTGTTTCTATGAGTTACACTTGCATTGCTCTGTTAGATTCAAAGACTGTTTGCTCCCCCAAACACGGTGGTGTTAGACTGAGCCAAAGAGCCACAGTAAACATAAACGGGGTAAACTGGATAGAGCTGAGTTGTTGTTGGTAGGCGAGTTCCTCATTTTCAGGAGAAAAAAAAGCTGCTGATGTTGTTTTAAGGTGATTTTGATTCAAGAATAAACTGCTAAAAATGTTTTGGTACATCTTCTGTTAAAACCGAAAAATATCACAAGCAACGCTATTGCAACAGTGTTGTAGCTGCCAGATGTTTGTCACCACTGCATAATTATTTTCAGTTCTCTTCGTCATAGCAGGAACTTTAAAGGAGACGCGTTTGATTCTGGAACTGTACTTGGGAGACATCCTCTGCTGGTTGGCAGGAGAGAGAAGACGAATATGCCCAAAGTGCATTTTCTTACATTTAAGAAGCAGTTGAAGCTTCAAGTCCAAAAACGGCTGCCAAACGAACAAAGAGCCCCACAGCCGGACGGTTCATGTTTGTTATTATGTGTGATAAACCTTCTCCACGGTACACTGTGCAGTAAAAGACAAAACACAAATATGTGATGCTAATTATGACAAATCAGTCTTACAGGTAACGATGAATCTAGCATTTGAAGCAGTTTAAAGAGTTTTGGCTCAAAGGGAGCACTTTACTGCATTATCTGAAACCACAATATGAACTGACTGGTTCCTATAGAGTGCTTTTCTACTCTGCTTGAACACTCAGAGCACTTACACCTACATTCATGCAAATGCTTGTTTCTATTCCTAAGGGCTTTCTAAGACTGACACTCTGGACACATCAACTTGTGGTTCGGTATCCTGTCCAAGGATACTTTGGTGTGCATACTGGAAGGATCGAACCATCGACCTTCCAGAGTAGTATATGACGTGCTCTAACTCCTGTGCACAGCGTGACAATGACAATAACAACAAATCTGAAAGAAAAGTCATAAAGTTTGGGGTATTTCTTTGCCCCAACCAGGCTTTGTGTAAAATCGGTCGGTACAGGTAAGAGGTGTTGGTTTGGGTTTTTCCCTTTTTTTGTCACTTACTCTGATTTGATGAATATTAAATTAAAGAAAGTTGGGCTTCTTTTTCACTTGGTGCCTTTTGAGAAGCAGCCTGCATTCAGCAGATCTAACAAACAAATGTTTTCTGGTGTTTGTTTCTCCACGAGATGGAAATTGAGGTCGACATAATTTCGGTAGGTTGGAACTAGCAGTTTTGTGGTGCTACTCTTTTATTGGAGGGAATGAGTGAGACCAATTGAGTGAGTACTATGGGAGCCATAATCTGGAACAAGAAAGAACATAATTTCACCATAAACCAGCCATGACCAGTTGCTCCTCACAAGATTTCAGACAGAAGTGAAAATTATCAGAGGAGTTGTCCAAGTGCCGAGGACCAAAACTACAAAAGGACCTGGAATCATCAGGTGCAATAGTTTCAAAGAAAAACCAATAAGAAATGCACGCTCGCCATGCAAGACTGCATTGCTAAAGAAAATTAAAAAAGAAAAACATTAAAAGTTTGCTGAATAACAATAGACGCCTGTGAAATATAGCCTGAGACCAAAACTGAACTCTGTGGAAGCCATTATACACCATGTTTGGAGGTCAAAGGGCACTGCATATCTCAATATACCATACTAACAATAAAGGCTCGGCTCTCGACGGAGGCAGTCACATCTTCCTCTCTCCCTCCCTCATCTTTCCTGTTTGGCTTCTTTTGTCTCGTCTGGTCTAACTCGGCGATTCGCTCAGTCTTGTTCTCTAAAATCAAGAAATTCTGGATTTGATCAACTAGTCTCTTAACGCGACTGACATCTCAACGAGAAGCCCGGGCTCAGGGGAGCCTGAATGTCCTGCAGGAATGTTGGCTGCTGCATACACAATGGACGGCTGGGGGCGTGGCAACACTCTCGATGGAGGACGTTGAAGACATCTGGAACCCTGATGACGGGGTTCCTGCTGATTGGAGCTGGCATAGCCCTGGCTTATCGACGACTAATGAAAGCGGTCACAGCTGCCCAAAAAGGTTGACCGGCATGACTGATGCAGTGAGTGCTCAGACTGTGCTTATTGAACGCACTATAGATAAAATCATGGAGACTGCAATGGGAAATCAATAGAGCTGGGACCAGTGATGGACAGTAGATCAACTGCAGGGATGCATCTTCACACGGCCTCCTCTCACCAGCTGGAAGCTCCAGGGCCGAAGCTGGAACAACAAATCCTCCCAGATTAAAGACGGCGTGTGACTCTCTGCTCTATCCTCCTACTTCCTCAAGGTTACCTGTGTTGGCTGGGGGATTGTTGACTTTTGCTTAACACTAGGTGAAAGGGAACTCTCTCGAGTTGGATACAGGATACACGCACGCACACACATGTACTCAGACAGATATACAATAACCTCCCCCCTCCAACGGCTTCGAACTTCCACCCGATGCAGTCAGGCGGGTCTGTGTCCAGGGCAAGGGTCCGGCTGTTGTCTACGTCGCCTCTCTCCCAAACCCCACCCCATCGCAGGTCACGTGTTTTTTATGTTGTAAGGGGTGAAGACTCATGTGCTTCATTGAGGGTTTTGTTCCCAAACTGCTCTCCTCTGAGGAGCTCAGTCTGGGTGGAGTTTCTTCCCTCCTCTCCCCTCATGTATCGTGTATTTCATTGTTTTTCTTACCAACGTCATGTTTGTGCCTGTATTTACGGAGGAAGGGGGCCTGATTCACTGCATTCAATTCAATTTTATTTATATAGCAACACACAACAACAAATCACACCAGCAGTCGCCTTAAGGCGCTTTATATTGTACAGTAGATGCATGTACGTTTTACATTACTAGTGACAATCAATCAGTCAATGATTATGGGACTTTTATGGGACTGTCATGCTTCATGTAACTCAAGAAAAGGTGAACAGAAAACTGTACTGAGACATTCGTGATAAAAAAAACCTGTCAGGATTTCAGGATCAAACATATACATGTATATAATTCCCTTCTCACCCTGGGGCGATCTTTATCCTTCAGGCCTCTCTACCAGAGGTCACTGCGTAAAAGAACTAATAATGAAAAAACAAGGAAAACTACATAAATATGAATAAGAATCAGTGTTACTGTTACTGGCATTGACTGATCTGCAATGATGATTTTTATATTATTTATATATTTATAATTGTTTCGTTCGTTTCACTGCTCTAAGAAGTCATAGCACTCCAATGCTATGCTTTGTATTTTTCTAAGTGGTTTATGAGAATGGATTATGCACCACCCAGTGAAATTATTTCAGCTCACCTTCTGGGTTGTCACGAGTTTTGACCCACTTCAAATCAACTCTATTCAAACATAAATTACCAACGGTGGGATTCTGGCATTTAAAAAGAAATGGCTCATCTCATCTAGGGCTGCTGCAAATGATTATTTTGATAGTCGACTAGTCACCGATTATTTTTGCGATTAGTCACTAATCAGATCATCATCCATTGGACGTAAAACTACAGCTTATTGCACCAGCGGCATCTGCTCTTATATAACTATCATTAGCTTACAGCTTTAAGTGTTTAAGGTATGTGCTAACTAAAAATAAAGACAAGATGATAGTTTATTAAATTTTAATGAAATTTGCAGATTGTTTCGGTGAAGTTTAATAAACTCCTTGCTATCTAAAATATAACAGGACACCGGAGTAAATTCTCCAGCATCTCACACTTCTGATAATCAGTTGTCTGCTTGACGTTTATTCAGCTGTGTAAAAACTATAACTTTAATCTCAGCCAAACCGATTTACTCAGGAACAAATAAAATACTAAAAAAATCCAAACAATAACATTTTTAAGTTATCTAAGTGACTTATATATCATGTTTAACCTGAGTAGCGAAAGACGGCGGTGGCTTTGAAAACGATTACCGGGAGTCCGGTGTTCTCACGGCTCTAGTTAGCCTAGCCCCCGGCTAGCTATCGAGCTAGTGGCTAACAGACATCTCCGAAAACGTCGGAGCGCTTTTGAAAATATGTGGTGTCTTGATAAACTGAGCAGATATTTGAGGTTTACACAGCTACATTCTCGCCTGAAAATGTGTTAAACGTTTATTTTGTGACCCAGAAAGAATAATAAGAGTAATATTAAAACTAACTAGCTGCCGCCATTGTTGGAAACTGAGCTGGGCTGCGCTACGAATTCTGGGACACAGCTTCTTCTTCTTCGGGGTTTAACGGCAGCTGGCATCCTTGTACATGCAGTGCTGCCATCTTCTGTTTCAGTCCGTTATTACACTCTTAAATCCTACTACTTATTCCTGCGTCTTTTGTGATCTTATTCAGCTTCAAACGACGCGTCGACTATTAAATCAGTCGTCGACGATTTTGATAGTCGACGTAATCGTGACTAGTCGACTAATCGTGGCAGCCCTAATCTCATCTCATTTAACCAAAACGTGGTTAAGTTTGAGCATCTCTCCACAGGTGTGTTCTGATGCTCACCTTTATTCACTTTGCAGACATCGATTTTACAGATTTTCTGTTTTTTAGTTTAATCACATTTTGTTTGTTCTTCCGTCCAATCACTGCAGCTTCATGCGTTTTCAGGGCGCTGACAACTTTTCTTTGCAACCGTAACACAGCTGTGATACTCCAACAACATTTTAAAAGGACTCTGTAAATAGCTGTAAACTATTAATATGTGAGGTCTCTTGTAACCAGCAGCACAGCCTGTTTGGACACCTGCAGTTATTATTAGCGCGACGTCGTACGAGCTGGCTGTGAATCTGAATTTGAATGTAAACTGGATTCAGAGAATGATCTACATGTTTCAGCTGTGCTTAACACCTGAGAAGAAGTGAATCTGTGTGCGTTTGCCAACAGTTTCTTCATTTTTAGTCAACAAACTGCAGAGTTTATTTCGTTATGTTTTGTTGGAAATGAAGAGAGAACACATGGTTTCAGGTTTCAAAGGGGTTTTTGGCAAGTTTAAAATCTTTTCTTTAAAAATGTGAATGTTGATTATGTGTTTAATGATGTTAGAGGCCGCATGTAAACTGACTACGGTGCAAAGTAGGAGATGGTTTACTAGATTTATAAATAGTTACTGGCCCAGTAAACCTTGAATGTCTCCCACAGTAGGACCAGCAAAGTCTTAAAGCTGTACTGAGCACTTCTTCTTTCCTGTAACACAGAAATATAAAGTTCAGCTAACCCGGGAGACGTTAAATGCACCTCATTAAAAGCCCTGCATCAAAGTTGGTTATGTAAGCTAAAATATGGACATTTCCACATTTAAAATCAAAGTAATATCAGCTAATGAAGTCAAGATTAGCAGAATCAGCTTTGGGATTTACTTACCTGGACGATTGAGCATCAAGACACATATTAGCTAATGTTGCTAGCAGCTGTTTCACAAGAATTAGAAACATTACAAAACTAAAAGTAATGTAAAAATTACACTTTGGACAGAGCAGTTGTGTCTACTGTTAAAACATGTCTGATGATCTGATAGTTAATCTTAAAAACACACAAATAGTTCATGAAATTGAAGCTAACGAATGTGCTGAAGTGCGCTGGTTGCTACCGTAGCTGGTTGCTACCGTAGCTGGATGATGTCATTGCTGCATCACCCACTGGTTCTCCAGTCTGCACTCAAGAACCAGTATAAATGTTGGAGGAGAGGATGGATTATTGGATATGCAGACATCTCGTACATACACTGTCAGAAGATGAAGTGACCGGGATGAGCGTCCTCTGCTCTGCTACAAATGTTAATAAGGCAATACCCCCCCGTCTCCACCCACTCTTCCTCTGTCTCTCTAAATGCCGCTCTCACACTTCAGTCCAGATTTAGACTTCAGTCTTTCCCAGACATTCTGTCTCAGCTGTCTCAAGCTTCACAGAGCAATTTGTCTCCCTCTCAGTTTGTCCAGTTTTCCGTCCTTCTCACCATGTCTGGACACCTCTTTATCTGACTTGGCAGCAAAGTCTCACAGGTCCTCCAGGTGGACAGTCCGTCACAGTGCTGCTGTCATTTTGATGCCCAGGGTTTTGTGGGTCAGTGTGATTCTACGTGTGCAGACCTCTTATTGCTGTTGTCTGCAGGCTATGGAACCTCTGGCAGAGGTAAGACGCTGTCCTCACCTCTGTGTGCTGCTGTTTGTTGTACGTGACTGGAACTACTTTTACATTACCTCAGATTACACATAGATAATGAACTGGACTGGGTTAAAAACACTGCTGCAGTCTGCAGGAAGGGTCAGAGTCGTCAACTGAGGTCTTTTAACATCTGTCAGACAACTCTCAGGATTGTCTGTTGTGGTCAGTGCTATCCTCTATGCTGTTGCATGCTGGGGCAGCAGGTTGATGCCAACAGACTCAATAAACTGATCCTAAGGCCAGCAATGTGGAGATGGAGCTGGCCTCCCTTAAGGTGGTGTCTGAGAGGCAGATGTTAAGGATACGGTGATAAGGACAATACCTCCCACCCACTCGGCCAGTCACAGGATCGCCTTCACTGACATACTACCCATAATGCACCACTGAACGACACAGGAAGTCATTCCTGCCTGTGGCTGTCCTTTACAGTGAGTTTTACAGTCAAATGTCAATATATTTCACCTCTGTAGTATTCTGGATAGCCATTTGTATATATTAGAGCTATTTCTTATGTTTTGTAACTTTGTAATGTAGTGTATTATTTAATTAGTTACTGTAACCACACAGTTTCCTTAGGGATTAATAACGTATTCTGATAATTACTTTATAAAATAATGTGCAACCTTGTTTACACAACTAAATTCAATTCAATTTTATTTATATAGCACCAAACCACAACAAAAGTCGCCTCAAGGCGCTTCATAGATACAGAGAAAAACCCAACAATCATATGACCCCCTATGAGCAGCACTTTGGCGACAGTGGGAAGGAAAAACTCCCTTTTAACAGGAAGAAACCTCCAGCAGAACCAGGCTCAGGGAGGGGCGGGGCCATCTGCTGCGATTCCAGGTGTAATCTGCAGCAGTGGACGGTCGGGTACAGACACCTGACTGAAGTAGTGATGACTTGAAGCTTTAGGGTTCACCAGGTTGCCTGGTACCTGTAACATACATATGTCCTGAAAACGGGAAAGACATCAGACGGGGAGACGTGGCTTGTGTTTGCTGAATAATATTTATTCTGCTGCATACTTGATCCACTGTTTCTGGTCACTTTACAAGTATTGAAACTGCACAGTTGCTATTTTCAAATATTGCTACACGGTGGTAAATTTGCCCTGTTGCCCTTTTTTTTGTTGTATTCAAAACTTACCAGGGGCCAAAGAAATAACCAGAGTAAATGTAAAAGGTGGTCCAAACATCACATCAGACGTCTCTGTCAGACTGCAGATACCGTCAGCATCCTCAAACTCTCAAAACACTGTTAGACCCAAGCTTGAAGAACATATCATCTGTTTTTGTGAAAACATTATGATGCCCTTATAAAAAAATACCCAACATGAAACCAACATTTTATATTTCTTATTTATCTGTGGCATAAGCAACCCCTGCTCTTCTCCACAGGTCCAGACCGACACATTCATCTACATGAACTTCATGAAGAGTCACTCCTGCTACGATGCCATCCCAACCAGCTCCAAACTGGTCGTCTTTGACACAACGCTGCAGGTCGAATGTTCCCAACACATCCTCTTATTCTGCCAGTGAAACAGGCCACAGTTACAAAACACGTTCATGGTTTCAGCGACTGTGTTTGTTCGGCAGGTGAAGAAGGCTTTCTTTGCTCTGGTGGCTAACGGCGTGAGGGCAGCGCCGCTGTGGGACAGCAAGCTTCAGTGTTTTGTAGGTGAGCCAAACATCGTCTGTCTGTAGCACTGAGCGTCTTGCATGAGTAACATCTCGATTGAAACTTGAGCTCCCCCCATACAACCTTCAGTGGTTTATTAACTCTTTATAATCCAATATAATGCAAATGCTTCTCCAGCTTGCATCTTACATTCTGCCACTGTGTGTTAGATGGTGTCTGGGATGCTGTTGGCTGTGGTAGGCTCCCCCCTTTATGAATATGGTGCTTAGGACCTGTTTCTGTGTGCAGGAGGCGGCTGCTGGTCACTCCACTCCTAACTCTATATCAATATCTATTATTAGTGATGAGCTGGGTTAGGGGGTTGAAGCCCATGCAGAGCACCAGTAAAGTAAAGGATTGCTCAGATCAGAACACCTTGCCACTGGACTGAACAACGTCTGCATCAGGGAAACCAAGAAATGCTAATAACCAGTGGACTGCTGCAACAATCTATACAAGGACTAAAAATGTGGAATTATTTTTCTGTTGGGAAAAAACATCACTAAATAATTTCATTTCCCGGGCACAGGTGCCACCCACTCATTTAAATTCCTCAGGCATAAATTCAAGAACCTGCAGGGGTAGAACTTAGCGCACAAAGAAACCATCGCACACGCTGAGCGTTTGCGTTCACGCTACAGTGTCACTCCTACAGGTAGCTCCTTGTGCTCACAGTGAAATCCTGCTGGCTTGAGTCAAAAGCCTTTTCACTGGTTTCTTCAGCATAACCAGTGACAGGTGTCAGGGTTTCCACAGCTACACAGTAAACAAAAACTGTTGATAATTCATTTGGAAAACTTTATTTAACAAATTGCATTGAGCGGCACTGAATACATGCGGCCGTGAAATGAAATTATCTGCTTGGATGATGTTTTTCTTGCACACGACTCGACAGAAAAATAACTTCATCATTGAATGCTACTATGCCAGTTCAGCCAGGTGCAGATTATATGCAAAGCATCTAGGAACATGGATATATAATACATATCTTTAAAAGTGTCCAGTTTCTAGCCACAGAGCCAGCCTCCATGATCATTTTATCAGTTGGTGTCATCGTGAGGTACACTGTTGGCCACAACAGCCCGTTCTCACTCCCGAGGCGTAACATGCCGACGTTTTGTCACGTCCCGCGGCGTTCCCGAGGAACGCGAAAGGAGACCTTCGGCGTTCTTATGGGACGCGGCGGGTTATGGGCGAAATCCAGTGCAATGACGCTCCCGCAGTAATAGATGTTCCAGCCCTGTATTCCAGCCCTAAACCTAACCTTATCCCTAGCCCTAACCATAACCTTTTTCCTGATCTTAACCAGGACTTTAATGATGTTAAATAGCGTGTTTCTAAGCGATTTGAAGAAAAAGAGCGCACATGTGTAGATTGAGTCCATACGGTTCTCATATTTCCTCATTTTTCCGAGGTCGTCATTTAGGAACGTGGTGGGTAGCCGAAAACGTAATATGTTGACGATTTGTCACCTAGCGTAAAATGTTACGCTTTGGGAGTGAGAACGTGTTGGCCACAAATGGCTGATTAAAGATATCCAACATTTTAGGATTTAAGGACCACAGCTTTCCAAGAAAATAGAGCCTGCTCACCTCCGTCTTCTATAAAGCCTCTGTATTGGTCTTCCCATTCAGCCCGTTGTTGACCTGGTCACTGTAGTGCCTGTGTACCACTATTACATCTACATCCTAATCCATAAGAGACAGGTTATGTAGCTTTTCCCTTCTAGTTTATGTGGATGGATGACATAGGTCATGTCCAAATTCATGGGCTGCTTCCTCCTGAGGACGCATTTGTAGACCGATTACGTCACAGCGACACGCCGAAGGCTGTCCAAATTCGTAGACTCCTCCGAATGCAGCCAACAAATGCGTCCTCCTTTTCCCCGAATTTGAAGGATGGGTCGGGTGTGTCCTTCGTGGCCTACCATATCCCAGAATTCATAGCGCGGCCCAGCCAAACTCCAGTTTCCAACAATGGCGGGCGCTACTAAGTTTTAAAATTACTCTTATTAATCTTTCTGGGTCACAAAATAAACTTTTAACATATTTTCAGAAAGTATCTGTGTAAACATCAAATATCTGCTCGGTTTATCAAGATATCGCATATTTGCAAAAGTGCTTCGACGTTTTCGGAGACGTCTGCTACCCACCAGCTCGATAGCTCGCCGGGAGCTCGAGGGTCACTGAAGCCGCCGAGAACGGCACAACTCCCGGCACATCATTTTCAGATCACCGCGGACTTTCGCTGCTCGGGTTAAACGTGATATATAAGTCACTTAGACAACCTAAAAATGTTATTGTTGGGCTTTTTTCAGTGTTTTGTTTGTTCGTGAGTAAATCGGTTTGGCTGAGATTAAAGTTATTAGATTAGATTCGATAAAATAAAACTTTATTAATCCCCCGGGTGGTTTTCACACAGCTGACTAAACGTCAAACAGAAAACTGATTAAACAGAAGTGTGAGACGGTCGAGAGTTTACGCCAGTGTCAGGATAGCAAGGAGCAGACGGCCGAGTTTATTAAACTCCACCGAGACCGTGACGCTAATCAGAAGGCTAAACCGTCCAATTTCACAGCCGTTTACTTCCGGCCTACCCGACCTTCTGAGGACCCGACCCACGTAGACCGCGAAGGCCGGGTCCTCAGGAGGATGCAGCCCATGAATTTGGACACGACCATAGTCAGTCATCCATCATGGCTTACTGACACTTCCTGTAGCATCAGTAACATCAGCTGGATGGTGTTAAATTCACTTGAAATCAAAGGTCAGATCCAAGTAGATCCAAGACTAGTCTTCCAGTACCTTGACTACATGAGACGTGAGGGCGACTGGTCAATAGTTATTAAGCTCTGATGGTGTTGATTTAGTTAGTAAGTAAAGTAGACAGCATTTCATGCTCACTTGTACTAAATAAGAAACTTCCAGATGTGTCAGTTAGCATCATAACTGACTTCTGATGAATCCATGTACGTCCAGTGTCACATAATGTATCTGTTTCTGTCCAGGTATGCTGACCATCACTGACTTCATTAACATACTGCATCGATACTATAAGTCTCCTCTGGTGAGTTTCTGAGTACTATAAATTTATTGTATATATTTAGCTGCTTTGTGTTTTAGCAGAAGAAAATGGATGCATGCTTTTGTCAAATGCATTCACCCTGTGCTTTCAAATCATGTTATAATACAAAAAAACATACTGATTAAAAAATGGCAACATCCGACATAAAAAATGTCGGATGTTGTCATAAACGTTGGATCTGAAATGTTTGGTTTGTCTGCAGGTTCAGATATATGAGCTTGAGGATCACAAGATAGAGACATGGAGAGGTCTGTTCACCGATACTGTCAGCAAGCATGAAATAAGAATTTAGAACAGCTTTCCAAAAACGTTGTGACGTTCAACAAGATGTAAATAAAAACAGAATGCTGTGGTTTATTTTAAATATGTTTTTTTAATGAAACAATCTTTTCTTATTGGCTTGGAAATGTTTACTGTTCATCACTGCTTCCACAAAGAAAGACACTGAACTTGTATTTAGAGGTCATCCATGCGTATTAGAGACATTATTGATTGATCCTCAACAGTATGTACAGCTCTTGGAGCAACACACTCCACCCTTAGATGTTCTTGCTTATTTTAACAGTAACATCATTACATAGTATTCCAACAGCATAGCCCTGAAGTAGGAGTTTGGGTGCTCCTGCCTGGATGTAGACTGGATTGGGAAGCTCACACACACACTCGAATATCTTCAAGAGGATTCCTGCTGGTCTAGTGTTCTGTGAACAGGACAAAACAGCATTGTTCCTCCTGGATTTCACCCCAATCGGTCGCAGCAGATGGCCCCGCCCCTCCCTGAGCCTGGTTCTGCTGGAGGTTTCTTCCTGTTAAAAGGGAGTTTTTCCTTCCCACTGTCGCCAAAGTGCTGCTCATAGGGGGTCATATGATTGTTGGGTTTTTCTCTTTATCTATGAAGCGCCTTGAGGCGACTTTTGTTGTGATTTGGCGCTATATAAATAAAATTGAATTGAATTGAACTGAATCTGAAGTTTGACTAATGTATGAACTCTCCTTTCAAACGCCCTGACATAGACCTTCCAGGGATGGCATCCACAACAGCGGCGGTGGTGGCCAGGCCATTTTTGTTGATGTGGGTTTCACGTTTCATTCCCCCGACTGACGTTACCTCAGACAGGGGCCCCCGGTTCGTTTTGGAGCTTTGGTCTGCCGTGGCTGACAGCCTGGGGGGCACCAAACCACAGCATACCACCCGCAAACCAACGGGATGTGCGAGCAGTTTCACGAGTCACTCAAGGCCGCTCTCTGCGGTTCTCTTACGGGTTTGCGCTGCGCGGTTAGGGAAGACCTCTGGGATTCTCCAGCTGAACTGTCCGCTCCGGGATCCTGGGGAATTCATGCCTGCGAGCCCCCCCTGCTTCGTGTTTCAATACCTCTATGCTGTCTCTCCGTCCCACCAGAGACTCGTTTTGCATTCCCGGTGCACCATTGCCTGCCCGACCCTATTGTTCTGTTCGACGGCCCGTTCAGGGTTATTCAACCAGGCCGAAGCCTTTCCTTTTTGGACTTTGGAAGTCGGCAGGAGGTTGTTCCTATTGATAGACTTAAGCCTGCACATGTCCTGCTGATGATCAAGTGGTGCCGGCCCAGGCCCTCTTCCGCAGCTGTCCGCCTACCACCGGGCTGACAGACTTTGATTTTTCCTGCAGGAGTGCCCCCCACCCGGCAGAGCTTGAGCTGTCTGCAGCTTTTCCTGACCGCCAGTGCCAGCCTTGTCCACAGGCATCCTTAAAACAAAAGAACTCATAATGCAGGAGGCGCAGACAGGTCCACTCTCTTCTCATTATAAATGGAGAATGGGTGGAATCAGTCTCCACATTCAGGTTTCTGGGCGACTCTGCCCTTTAAAGGAGGCTCAACAATGGCTGCACTTCCTGTCCTGAGGAAGAATAACCTGGACTGGAAGCTGGTGCTGGCCTTCTACCGCTCCTGAGTGGAGAGCGTGCTCTCCTACTGCCTGGGCTGAACTCTGCCACCCGTAGACCATCGACAGATCATCCTGTCTCAGAAAAACATGCAGCCATAACTTCATTGTACATGTAGAATGACAATAAAGGGCTATTCTATTCTATTCTATTCTATTCTATTCTATTCTATTCTAAACCTTGAAGGCTTTGCCTCCCGTTCTACTTTTAAATCCTAGGAACTACAAGTAAGCCCGCTGACTGCTGCCCATTTTCTGAGTTGTTATATTTTAAGTTAGATATACAGTTCAGTTCATGACTTGCTAATCGCTACATTCTGTTTTTATTCACATTACTGACAGCATCCCAACATTTTTGGAAATGGGATTCTGATTCTTTTAAACCAACTATTCCCAAAACTTGCATTGTGGCCCACTGGGGGGATCTGAAGGTAGTGTGGAAGAGCAGTGAGACGTTATTTACACACGAAGCAAACACTTGATCTTTGGTGTGTGTAACGATCAAGTTCTGATCAAATGATGTTCATAGGCTACAATGGTCTTTAGTTTGGGAATGGCTGCTTTTTAAACATTTAAATTAGCTTTAGGCTGTGTTTCCAAGTAGTTTCTGGTTTGTTTGTTTGTTTTCTGTTTGCAGAAATCTATCTCCAGTACTCATTTAACAGACTAATCAGCATTACACCAGAGTCCAGGTAAGGCCAGCCTTAAAATTGATTTATTTAATTTAGTCATAATGTATTCACACTACAATTTCAAGCAAAGTACAAAATATCAACATTTATGGAATTTGGTATCTATTGACTTCCGACCAGTGTTCATTGCTGGAGCTAACTAACCTGAGCTGTGGTCTGCTTGTTGGGCTGTTTGAAAGCCATCTAAAATAATGAGCAGATGTAGGAAATTTACCATGGATAGCCTGTTTATTCTTAAAATCCTAATCACAAATCGTGTTTGTCTTTTCAGTTTGTTTGATGCCATATACTCCCTGTTAAAGAATAAGATCCACCGGCTGCCAGTTATTGACCCAGCATCAGGAAACGTCCTCCACATCCTCACTCACAAACGCATACTCAAGTTTCTCCACATTTTTGTAAGGAGACACCGTTAACTTAATCCCATAATTTAATTGCAGTTAAAAGACCTGGCTCATGCCACACAGTAAGCAGAGGTAGAAACATGTAGCTCCTTTGTGTAACATATGATACAAATGGCAGCCTGGATACATCTGCATGCCCTCAATATGCTCAAAAGGGCTGTCATCACTGTTTGAAGATGTCTACTTTTACATTTTAATTGATGCATTATATTATTTCATTTGAGACTTTATATATTAAGAATAATAATAGGGAAATGCAAAATCTCGAAATCACAATATATTATCTTTTATTATGTCTTTTCCCTTTAGGGGTCTATGATTCCCAGACCCAGGTTTCTTCAAAGGCAAATCCGTGAAGTGCCGATTGGTACCTTTAAACATATTGCAACAATCCAGGAATCGGCTTCCGTCTATGATGCTCTGTGCCTGTTTGTGGAGAGAAGAGTGTCAGCCCTGCCTGTGGTCGATGAACGAGGTAGTTTGATATCATGCTAATTGTTCCTATTGATAGACTTAAGCTGAAAACTGCATTCTTCCTCCTGTGTCCGACTACTAATGGACAGACTCCCCTTTCCAGCACCTAACATAGACTTTCCCAGGGAGGCTAGGGAGTGTGATCCTTCAATAGTTGGAACACATCCTCCAGTCTCCCTTCTTAAAAATGGGAACCACCACCCCAGTCTGCCAGTCCAGAGGTACCGCCCCTGATCTCCACTTCAGGAACTCAGGGCGAACCTCATCCACCCCAGGAGTTGTTTAACTGCCTCAATGACCTTGCTCCTATCAGACTCTGCTTCCTCCACGGAAAACGTGTCAGTGGGATTAAGGAGATCCTCAAAGTATTCCTTCCACCACCGGACAACTCCTCCCACACTTGAGTTTTTGCTTCAGCCGCTGCCTGAGCCACGTTCCTCTTGGCCTGTTGGTACCTTCCAGCTGCCTTCAAAGTTCCACAGGCTAACCAAGCCAGAGAGGACTCCTTCTTCAGCCTGGTGGCTCCCTTCACCTCTGGTGTCCACCATTTGGTTCAGGGGTTGTGGCCACCTTGTGGCTGCAGCTCAGTGCAGCCTCGGCAATGGAGGTCCTGAACATGGTCAATTTGGACTCAGTGGATTGAGCATCTCCCTCGGTATGTTACTGAAGCTCTGTGGGAGGTATGCGTCGAAGATCTCGTAGACTGGGGCCTCTGCCAGGCACTGCCAGGTCTGTCCAGCATCCGCCCCCACTACCTGATTCTCTTTACCCGAGTGTCCAGAACATATGGCGGCAGGTCTGATAATACGATTACAAAATCGATTATCAACCTGTGGCCTACGGCGTCCTGGTGCTACGCGCACTTACGGACACTCTTATGTTTGAACTTGGTGTTCGTTATGGACAAACTGTGGTTGAAGTCCAAGAACAAAACACCACTTAGGTTCAGATCTGGGAGGCCTTTCCTCCCAATCACGTCCCTCCAGGCATCACTGTTGTTGCCCACAGCATGTCTTTTATCCTGTCTTCCTTCTCTCACCCCAACCAATCACAGCAGATGGCCCCGCCCCTCCCTGAGCCTGGTTCTGCTGGAGGTTTCTTCCTGTTAAAAGGGAGTTTTTCCTTCCCACTGTCGCCAAAGTGCTGCTCATAGGGGGTCATATGATTGTTGGGTTTTTCTCTGTATCTATGAAGCGCCTTGAGGCGACTTTTGTGGTGATTTGGCGCTATATAAATAAAATTGAATTGAATTGAATTGAATTGATACGTTTACATTAGCATGTAAAGCTTTCAGCCCTTGGTCTTGTCATAATACAGATTACTAAAGAAGATCAGCTTTTCTCTTTTTTTTTTGCTATTTGACAATTAAAGGCCTTCTGTTATAACATTTTCATGTGCATATGCGCTATAGATGTAAATTCCATACAAAGCAGCAGAGGTGAACCTAGCCCTGCCACTAACCCTAATCAGACACCTAGTGGATGCAAAGGAGAATAAAATTCTACCAATTGATTTTTGACAAGGCTGACAATAATGACAACAGTTTGTAAAGCTGTTATCAAGGCAAACAATAGCCACATTAGACCAAAAACCTTCATATTACGAAGAGTCATAATATGAAGGTTTTTGGTTTGTTTGCTACATAATTTAATAAAAAAAAAATTTATTGTTCTTTTTAATTTTTTTTGCATATTTTGGAAAAAGGTAAAAAAACAAAAACTTACCTCATGGCCTTTCTGTGTGTATCCTCTGTAGGTAAAGTGGTGGCGCTGTACTCCAGATTTGATGTTATTGTAAGTTGCTATATAGGACCCACATGTGTTACTCTGTATATCTTCACACACAATTTCTGATTAAAATACCATAAATTTATTAAAGAAAAAATAGAATAGAGTTAAATACTTTATATATAAGCAGTTAAACCAGAAATGTTATTATCTTATGAAAGTAAAATCAGTAGCTGCTAACAACATTAAGCATTGTTGGGTTTTTTCTGTCCCTAAGAACCTTGCAGCCCAGAAAAACTATAACCACTTAAATATGACAATGCGGGAAGTCGTTGCATCCAGATTCTGCTGTGTTGAGGGGGTCCTTAAGTGCTACCCTCACGAAACACTGGAGACCATCATCGATCGCATTGCACAGGCTGAGGTAATACAGCGCAGCCTGCAGTGCTGCAAAAATAATACTTATACACAAACTGCTGAGACACTGTTGGTGGTAATATGAGTCAGAAGTGAGAGCTCTTGACTGTGTAATCAAAGTTAGTCCATTAGGCTCAGGTACGTTAGGTAGATGCACAACCTAAGGACTTAAAAATACAGCTTCGATACCTAATGTGTCAGGGTGTACTGATGTATCCAGCAGAGTGGAGCTGAAAAATGTTATCTTTTGTTTCACCAGGTACATCGGTTGGTGTTGGTTGACAGTGATGATGTGGTCAGAGGGATTGTGTCTTTATCTGACCTTCTCCAAGCCCTCGTTCTCTCTCCTGCAGGCATTGATGCACTGTACTCCTAATGTTCCCTCTAATGTTTCATGTGTCTGAACACACAAACTCCCTGAGCGGTCCTTGGACCATTGTGAGCAACAGCAGACGTGTGCACTGTGGTCATGCCAGCATCGAATCATCCAAGTTACATGTTTATTAAAGTAATCAAATTACAGCATTTATGTTAGACTACTTTTAATTAACTGCTTTAGCCCACTTACAATGAAAATTTAAAACAATCTTGTTCATGTGTAGCATGTTAACACTATTGGAGGTAAAAATAACTTGAACTCCAATTTTGAAAACACAACTTTCTTCTCTTTTTTTTTATTTTTTATATAAAGCTCTGACTTGTATTATGAGTCTGTGGTCTGGGAGAGAGTCTGTAACTCTGTCTGCAGAATACAGTAAATAATGACCAATGTTGGCCAATTAATTATATAGTTACTTCTTCAAAACTGAGTTTTGCAAACAACAAAGTTTTTTGCAGCTTTTTACCTAAAAATGCAGCCAAGGCGTTTTTTTAAATAAACTATTTACAGAACAATCAGCTGTTCTGCATCAAATCTGATGCCACACAAATTATTTGTGCCACTCCAAAAAATAATTTCTGTCCACTATGAGATGAAGGAGAACAAAAGCCTGATACCTGCAGGCCTGACAGCAGCAGATGTGTCACTGCTGTAACACCTGTAACACTCAGCAGTCGCCTCATTGTTCTGACACACACAACAACACTATTGACTACACTACACACGAACTACACACTAACTACACACTAACTACACACTAACTACACACTAACTTTAGACTTCAAACAGGCTAAACGTGGCAAATCTCTCACATCTCAAACACGCCGTCACTCCTAAAACTTCCCCCTCCCTAAACAACTAATTGCCACGTTGCCATATCATTTTTTGATTGGTCGACATCGTACATTTTTCGACCAATAGGAAAGGCCGGGACAGTGAGGGGGTTTGGTGTTGTTTTTGTTCACAGGCTTTCGAGCGTTTTCCTTATAAAACGCCGTTTTTACCGTTTCTTCCTGCAGTAAATAGAAACAACGACAGTATTCAGGAAGAAAAACAAACATTGCAGATATTTTTATCATAACTCTGGTTTTACGTGGCCGATCAACACAATTTAAAACTGGTATAAAGTCCACACTTTGTCCGTCAGTTGTTCCGTCTGTCCTGCTCACATGGTTGTATACGTTGTCATTAACTTCACTCCACATCAGCCGCTTTGCTAAAACACCGGCGTCGGCACATAAGGACGCTGTCATAGCCTGTCAACCACGTTGATTAGCTGCGTATATACGAATGTGAATCGCATCATTGGCTGGAGCAGCCAGTCACCGGTCACTTAATGACCCACACTGCAAAACAGAATTGTTAACGTATTTATTTTAATTTCAATTCAGGTTAGATTTTTGCGCACACAGCTTAGAGGGAACATGGCTCCAACCCCTGCTCTCCTTTGAGGAGCCACCCATCCACCTATTTGCCTTGAAATCCTTAAAGGTTTCCTGCTCCTTTTGGTGTTCTTGCCTTCCTTCTGAAGGCAATGGAGATTTTTCCTAACCCTGCTACAGTCCTCCTTCATAATATCTCCTCCTAATTCTTTCAGTTTTCCTTTTCTGACTCCTAACAAGAATAATTGTGCTTATTCACTTAACTGTCTCATTGGGAACTACTTCCTCCAAGAACAATTTATTCTAAAACAGTTACATGATTTGAATGGTCTCCTTAAATCTTTTGCTTCAGCTATCAAATACTTGCAAATTCTGTATCTCTGCCAATTTGTTGTCATTTCACCAAACAGTCAAGCAAATCTTCTGAACTCTATTCTCTTCTTCAAACTCTTAGTTTGACAAATCTGACATTAATACTCCACAAGCTGCTCTTTCCTTTGTTCAACCAGCAGCTTCACTGTGTAGTTCTTCCTCTGAATCAGCCATCAGCATCAGCATGCCATAAGCCTAAACTTAGCACATGTGAGTACACGCTGTTGTGATTCTTCTGTTAATTTATCAAAAGTTATACTTCTTTTTAAAGGAGTTTGGATTGTTTCCATGAACAATGCAAAAGAATGTCTAAGGCTACAGTATCAGTCAGAAACTTGCATCTATTCATTTTATGAGGCTTTCCTAATTTTTCTAAGAATGCCTTAAATACTGTTGGAAAAGTTCCATTATGAAATAATGTTTCATACTTTTGTATTAATCATATAATTTAATATGTCTTATTTCCTATTTCTGATGTCTTTAGTTTTGTTGTACATTGTTGAAAATAAACAACAATTCTTAAATCAGTATTTGTGTCTGAACTTTTAACTGGCGCTGAAGTTACATAGCTCTTACATGGCTTCAGATAAAGAAGTATACTTGGGCATTAATATTAATGATGCTATGACATTGCCTCCCCTGCACCATTTTTTATTGAGGCAAAAGACAAGCGAAGGGTACTTGAAAAAGCTAAAACTGGCGCTGACCAGACTGAACTGTCTCACAAAAAGTCACAAATAAACGTCACATCTCTGTGCATCAAACTGTGTGTGTGGAGTATTCTACAAGTGGTGCCGAAACCCAGGAAACGTGGGGATGTCAGACCCACATGCTGCGCCACCTACCCAGCCTTTGCCGTTCCTGGCGCAAATGCTGGCAAAGATGAGCCAAGACCAGGCGGCTGCCCAGCGGGTCTACCTGGCAAAGCCGCAGGATCAAGCGGACCGGCAGACTCAGGTTCTGGAGCGGCTGGTCGGGGCCGCTGTGCCGCTGAAGGCCCCTTCACTATTGGTGGCGATGCACCGGATGGGCGACAGGGACCCCCGGCTGGTGGACAAGGTGGTGCTGGAGCAGTTCATGGAGTGGCTGCCAGCGGAGAACTGGTGAGCTCCACTAACCCGTTCACTTCCTTTCTGCCTTCCCAGGGATCGGAGGTCACCAGTGCTGCCCCTGAGCCACGGAGAGCGGCACAGACGCCGGGACAGGAATGCTGGAAGTGCAGCCAACCGGGACGCCTGAAGAGGAACTGTCCTTGTATGGAAGTAAGGCAGGTGTTCCGCGTCGCCCGTGCCCCACACGTATAGCATTCCGGTATGGACTCGAGGGGGTATACGCCATGCTTTGGTGGACACGAGCTGTGCGCACCGAAGCTTGGTTTGTCCCGGGGCATTGCTGGTCCTTCATGGGAGGCCCTGCCGGCTCCGGAAATTCCCCCCACGGGAGATTTCCCACTGGAGCAGTCTCGTGATGACACCCTATGCTCAGCCTTCGACCAGGTGATTGAGATTGATGGTCACATGCTGCACCCTGAAGCCGTGCAGACCTACCTGCGCTTCGTGTTATTGAAAGATAGGTTATATCGAGTGAGTCGTGACACTTGCACAGAGGAGACACATGCCCAGTTGTCGGTGCTGCAGAGCCACCGGGATTTTCCAGGCGGCTCATTATAACCCCATGGCAGTGCATATGAGATATGAAAAAACTCTGAAGGGAATAACAGCCAGATTTTATTGGCTGGGCATCCGAGCAGATGTGCACCGCTGGTGCGCGTCCTGCCCTGACTGCCAACTTGTTAATCAGCTGGCCATACCAAGAGCGCCTTTGCACCCGCTCCCACTCATGGAGATCCCGTTTGAGCACATTGGCATGGACCTCATCGGGCCGTTTCACCGGAGTGCACGTGGCTATCACTTTGTATTAGTTCTGGTGGATTATGCAACGCGATACACGGAAGCAGTGCCTCTGCGCACCATCTCTGCAAAGAGTGTGGCGCAGGCACTGTTTCAGGTCATCTCCTGAGTTGGAATCCCGAAAGAGATACTGACTGACCAGGGCACGTCGTTCATGTCTCGCACACTGCGGGAACTGTATGAATTACTGGGCAGTAAATCTATCCGGACCAGCGCCCTCTAGTGGAGCATCTGAACAAGACTTTAAAGTCCATGATTCGTAAGTTCATTCACAAGGATGAACACAATTGGGATCGCTGGTTAGACCCTCTGTTATTTGCAGTGCGGGAGGTGCCCCGGGACTCCACGGGAATTTCTTCCTTTGAACTACTGTTCGGCAGGAAGGTGGGGTGCTCGACCTGATTAAAGAAAGCTGGGAGGAAGGTCCGAGCCCCGCCAAGAATGAGATTCAGTACGTGTTGGACCTGAGAGCAAAACTCCACATTTTGAGGAGGTTGTCACGGGAGAATTTGCTCCAGGCTCAGCAGCGTCAACAACGCCTGTATAATAGAGGGGCTAGTCTCAGAGTGTATTACTCCCTTCTTCCACCTCAAAATTGCTCGCCAAGTGGCAAGGACCCTTTGTTTCTCACTTTGTATATAAGGAGCGACTGCAAGAGCTACTGTGCAGAGTGCAAGCTAGTCAGCAGCAACTCCATGTTTGGACCCAACAAGGTGACTGGAATTCGGTTAGCTTTGCTGGTGCTTTAACAATTGTGAGAAACGGAAAGCCATTCACAGATGGGGAGTATGCCAAAACATTCGTTCTTGATGTTGACAATGAACTTTAGAAATACAGTCTTCTCCCTCTAACAAGCAGCTTGCGTTTGAAAACAAACTCTTCGTCACTAACATTAAAACAGGTCATTTACTACACTTTGAAAAACTGGGAGAGTTTAAAGAGGCATGCACAGCAAATGACCCTGCTCAACATCTTGATCATCAGCAGCTAGCAGGCTTCACATTTAATCTCCTGCAGTCATCAGAATTTTGTGAGCGCACTCGTCTTTGTAAGTTCATCACCCATCCACACAAGTGTGCAGTGGACAGCAAAGACCTGAGTTACATCCCCGGTGTCTCCATCAGAGATTTTGAGCTACAAGCTGCTGACCTGAAGGCCTCGACATGTGGGTGAATAAGTTCAAGTCACTTAATGAAGATTTGGAAAGACTTGCACGACAGCGAGCAGAGTTGGCGAGCAAACACAAGCGGGGAGAAATGAAAAAACTTCAGCCCGCTGAATGTCAAAACTTGGAACGCGCTTCCCGTCACAAACCACACAATGCAGCATGTGAGTATTGCTGTACTGACAATGTTTGGCTCTACATATGCACGTAAGCAGTCGTTCTCACATCTAAAGAACATTAAGACCAACCTACAATCGTGTTTAACGGATGGAAGTCTCAACGCCTGCATGAAGCTTAACCTCACCACGTATCAACCAGACCACAAAGCCATCAGCAAAACCATGCAGCGCCAGAGGTCGCATTAATTAATAAGTACTTTATTCATCTTTGGGTAGCAACAGGATAACAACATTATTAAAAAGAATTCACAGACTTAGTGTACTTTAAAAATGTTGGTCTTGCATAAAATACACTCATTTACTTGTATTTAGTTTTAAGCATATTGTGTGGCTCTCACGGACATTTTAAAATATGTGGCGTTCATGGCTCTCTCAGCCAAAAGGGTTCCCGACTCCTGCTCTGTCAGATCGTTGCATGGAGAAACCTTTTGAATAGACGCTCACACACGGGTGTACACAGACACACTGTATCTTCCTTGGCTGTTGCCTCAAAGCATACCGTGCTTGTCGGTCTTTAGTGCTGCTCAGTATGTTACGGCCCTAGCAGAGCCGCCTCCTGAAGTTGTCTGTGTGGGCGTGTCCAACCATCTCTCCTGCCTTACTTGCCACCTTTCTTTTGTGCAGCTGACTCTCGTCAGTAATTAAAAGTATTTAAGCCCAGGGACAGGTGAGCTCTGGGCCAGAGTGCCTTTAGTGTGGTTACAGCTGGTGAGCTGCTCTCTTTTTGACTTACTTTTTACTTTATTGACCAACGCTTGAGTTTTGTTTGTTTTCCTTAAATGGTGATAGCGGCTTGTCCGTCTCTTTTAGTTGAGCTACTTTAATAAAAATAATTAATTTAACCCTTTTGCCTCCTTGACTCTTTTTCCTGACCCGGACACTTTTTGTTACTTCCCCCTCACCGCCTAGACCCCTCAGGGGAACGTAACAAGTAACATTCAATATTTATTTACTTTTACTTATATTTATCTGGGTTGCTGCTGTGCTCTCTTTTTTGCTTGTTTTCTTTTTCTTTTTCCAGCAGCTGATTTTTTGTTGTCTTTTCTCACTGTCCCTCTTCCCCTGTTTTTCTTTCCCCCGTCCTATCTCCTGGTCATGGCTGTCCTGTTTGTAATAACTTAAAAGTTAAAAATAAATAATTACATAAAATAAAATAAAATAAATTAAGTAATTAAATAATAATAATAATAATAATAATAATAATAAAGATCAATCACATGGCACAGCCATAATGATCCACTTGGAAAAATAGATCCATTAGTCTTCACACAATGATTCTGACAGTGCCGAACGGGACAGGCAAAAAGAAAAGAAAAAATTAAAAATTTCTACATCTGTTGGCTGAGCAGATGTACTAAGCTTAATAAATGTTTTTGCTAATACTTCATCTTCATGAGAAACTGACCTCACAGTGCATTGTTCCATCAGTGCTGCTGGTTTCAGTCATTATGCAAATGCACTGTTTTATAAGGTTGGAAACCTGCAGTCAGCTGAGACTGAAGAAGAGTGAAAACGCCACGTCCAGAGGAACAGAATCAAAGTTTGGGATTTCTTTTCCTGGATGATTGAGCGTGCATCAACACTTCATCTTGAGTTTTCATTTTTAATTCATTTTTAATACGTCCCTGTTAATATAAATATGTCACATAATACTCAAGTCAGCTATGTCCCATAGTGTTAAGGCTTTTTAATTTTATTCTTATGTAATTATATTTATTATACTTTTTGAGTCGATCAAAATGAGTTTAAATGAAATGGGTAAAATAATGATAATGGGAAATTTTCTAACTATGTGTAATAATAGAAAAACATACTTTTATTTAGTGTATTTAAATGGGTAAAACTTTTCACATATAAGCACAGATCATATTAAAATGAGCCTAAAATCTGATGTTCTATTTAATAAAAGGCCACAGTCTAGAACATACATAACAACTACAAGGATTTCTTTGGGATCCAATATCAACGCACACATGCAAAATGTAAATAAAATGTGCTGAATTAGCATTTAGCTTAGTCCGAAAGGCTCCAGCTGATATGTAAAAACACGACATGAGCATCTGTCATCATCTGGATGATTGCACTGACAGGGTGTGCGTTCCTCTGTTTACCATGGGTGGGTTTGTTAACTCTCCAAATATCATACATCCTGGTCACATGATCACAAGGTTCAGGATAAGCACACACATACAGTGCTAGATAAACAGCTTTGCTTATGTATTAATTTATTAGACAGTAACTTATTTTCAGGTGACCAGCAGATCAGATTATTTGACATCCAATGACAGATAAATAGAAAAAACAAATATTAGCATTAGCAATATAATACTACTACTGCACCTTTACTAGCAGTAAACTAGCATTAGTTTTGCTACAGCTTCAGGTACTTGTAGCACGATGTACGAGGTGCATCTGCTAGCATTACTATTTAATGTAAAAACACAAATATTAGACCAAAGAAATTGGTAGGAGGATGCTTCTAAACTTTCATACAGGCCACCAAGGAAAACAGGAATGATCCTGTTTTCCTTGGTGGCCTGTATGAAGGGTTGGTGCGTGCATGAACCACACGCTCCCTCAGTTTTACAACTGAACTTTTTGAACAAACATTTCAACCACCAATCACATAATCGGGCTGCTATTCAACGCGTTGCTTCAACAGCTCTGACTCTGAGTCACCGAAAGCATATAACGTGCAGTCTTGCGTGTCCAACTGGCAAAAGTGAAGAGTGCGGTCTTGTGACTCACACTGGATCCCAAACAAAGGTAGGAAACGTCTCACTACTGCGATGTTTAGCTTATTTGTCTTATTTGAAATTATGAAGCTTATTCTTGAAAATGGAGAGGATGTCTCTCCTGATCCATAGTAGATGGGCGTGAGAGCTAAATCTCACATGCTACTTTTGGACTAGGTGTATGGTTAAACCTCTGTTTCTATGATTATATATTTACTATATGCAAAGGAGTTAAACAGGCAACGTTTAATAGAAATGAATGATAGTTTACATATTTCAGCTTCTCGTGCTGCAGGAAAGACATCAAGCCTATGCTCATCAGTGGCTAAAAAGTTATTTTACTCAATAAATAACAATAACATATAATTATATGTTGCCAGTGATCTGTTGGATGTTAAAAGGTTAAAAAAAGGGATCAGACACAAAGATGTATCTGGCTTTTCCTTTGTCTGTGCTCTCATGTTTATTAGCTGACCTGCATTTCAACATAAAGATAAAGCTGATACGGGTAAAAATAAGTCCTGACTACATGAAAGTTTTATTCTCCTGTGAGCAGGAAGCCCAAAAAAATGTTTGGCCTGAAAGTGAAGAAGAAGAAGAAGAAAGACAATGAAGATCTGGTTCTGGCAAACAAGGGAGCCACAGGTAAGGCCTGCAACACACACACACACACACACCTGCCTCAAACACACAACATCCTTAAAAACATGATGTCGTGCTGTAGATGACCTTACATTAACATATAGAAAGCATATAAACATCTTAGTGATATTAATGCAAAGTTTCATAAAACTAATAAATACTTAAAAACTGTTAAATGGAGAACTTTTCATGCTCATTATACTTTTTACTTGAAATCAGGAATCCAGAGCCAGTTTGGTCCTAATGGGCTCCCTCACTCTTGAACAGTGTTGGTCAAGTTACTTATATAGTAATTAGTTACTAATTACTTATTACTTCTCAAAGGAAGTAATCCTGCTACTTTACTGACTACTCATTTTCAAAATTAATTAGTTATATTATTAAATAGTTACTTTTAAAAAACTTGATACATCCTGAATGTTATAAAGCAACTTTTTAGCACAATTGTATTTATCAAGGTTTGCTGTGCAGGCAGAGGTTGGAGCCAAACGCAGGACTCTGAGGAAACAGCTTTTATTCACTGAGAAACAGCACACGAGCAGTAGAAATAAAACAAAAACTAAAACTAGGAAAAATGACCTAAAAAGTGAGGATATGACATGACAAAACATGATGAGTGAGGAACACACAGCTAATGAAGGATGTGACTGAGGACTTAAATACACCGGATAACCAGACGATAGAAACACCGCTGGGACTAATTTGACATAACAGGACAAAGGGGAAGCAAAACTGAACACACTTACATAGGACATGTTAAAACATGACGTATGCACAGAGACACGACTGCCTGGATACGAAACACGGAACAGTGACTGAAACTAAAAGCTAGAACAACGAATATAACATCAAGAGAACTGTGAAGGTTCTCAGTCATCCAGGTCATCGTAGTCTGAGGAGCTTGGAAAGAAAAGCGTCTGGACTTCTTTGAGTTGCTTGAAGACGTTTCACCTCTCATCCGAGAACCTTCTTCTTCCATCTGACCTCAGGAAATCACATGATAGGGTGGGGCCAGGTTTCACAAAGAGCTCACCCGAAACTCTGGCTGATTGGGACCCACACCCAGTTTCACACCTTGGCTCAGGCGATTAGAGGATCATCAGGGGGTCCTTTTGTCCCTCTGTGGGGGGAAACTCCCACTAGGTTTAATCTGGGACTCTCCACCATTTGAACTTAGAACCGAAGAAGCTTCTATGATGAGAGGTGAAACGTCTTCAAGTAACTTAAAGAAGTCCAGACGCTTTTCTTTGCAAGCTCCTTTGACTACGATGACCTGGATGACTGAGAACCTTCACAGACTTTAAGGCTGTAAACCACAAAAATATTTAAGGCAAGTAACTCTGAATTAGTGTGCAGACATTTTAACTTTGTAACTTTGTTATCAGCAAAGTCCTTAATGGGCGTAATACCTGCACGGACCCTGCTCGACAGGCTGCACTCATCTGGCATGGGGTTAGCAACTAGCCTTCACTCAGCGACTGAGTTTTCACTGTAGCAGTCCCCCAGACCAAGGAAGAAGTAGAGAGATCCTCCACGGGTCCAGTGATTTCCACTTTAAGATTCGAAGTGCAGCTTGCCACTAACTAAGCGACAGAGCCCTCTACTGGACACTAGCTGTAGCTGTACAGGCTTATATCAATAAACGAAAAACAGACCTTTACACATATTCCATTCAAGGCCATAACCTGCTGATATTTTTATAAACTGTTTGATTAACACACATCTGAACATCACATTGTTAAGAAGACACAAATTTAAGGTATTTTTCTAAGTCCTTGTCAGTTCTCCCACCCATTTTTTCTTAAGGTCAAGGAAAAGAGGTTAGAAATAGGAGACAGGAGGGACTTTATTTTTATACGGTAGGTGGAAGTGGAGCTACGTCATTCACCTTTCATACAGCCATTGGTGCTGACATGGTGAACACACTCACACGCAGAGAGACAGAGCTCAATAATTGAAAATGTGTGCAGCAGCTTTTGGTCTTTTATAAATAAAACAGATGCACAAACTCCTTTTAGGTTTCAAATTAACAATCAAATAAAATCCATCTCAAAACATGTTTCTTGTCTATTTCAGTACCATGACAGGCAGCTTTAAACTCAGTAAGTAGGGAGTTGAATTACTATAACAAATCTAGTGTTGTGAGTTTTAATTATCAGGTTTTTTTCTCCTAAATTCCTTTTTAAAAAGTAGTTGTCATATTCATGTTTCAGTTTCAGGATTAACTGTGTGTTACAAGTGGTTTGAGGAGGATTTCATTATCATCTGCTGTTCACAGTATATATCTCAGCTATAACTAAGACTCATACACAAGCCAACGTTACGGTGACTGATGTACAACTGTATGATAGCACTACAATAACCACTGTCTGATGTTTACTTTCTTATACTTGGAAATACTTGTACTACTGTGACTTTTATGTTCGTATCTTTCCTGTCATGCGTGCGTTAAGGATGGGTGATGGCTGCCTTCTTGATCCAGCATTAAAAAGAATAGAAAAGAAATATACTCACTTCACCTTTAGGAAAATCTAAATTATTTCTGAGCTGATCCAAAAATAATAGACTGAGTTCAAAATTTAAATTATTTTAAAATTAATTTAAAATTTACACAATGCCACGTCATTTTTCTTTGCCTCATATTCCTGCATTTCTTTGCCCTTTTCAGTTACATGCCTTTCACGATTGCTGGATCTCGCTCCTTGTTGAAGTCGTCAGCTTCTTCAGCAGGGTTCAACATTTTGTTACTGTAATGTGTATGTTGCTCTATGTGACAGTGTTGGGAAGGTTACTTTTAAATGTATTCCATTACAGATTACAGATTACATGCCCCAAAATGTATTCTGTAACGTATTCTGTTACGTTACTCAATGAGAGTAACGTATTCTGAATACTTTGGATTACTTAATATATTATCATGCTGTTTACAACTACATGAATGTACTATTGCTGTGATTTATTACTGTTACTGAAGGTCCGCGGCTCCGAACCGTAGTAAAGGGACCTCTGGCTAATACGGTGGGTTCTGTGTCGGCTCGTAGCTGAAAACTAGCTTTACTTTGTTGTCTGGGTCAACTTTGCTAGCAGAGACAGAGAGAGGCGTTGAAAGGCTGCTCCAACGGAACTTATTGTTTCAGAGGAAAACACGAACACGGTGTACAGTCGAGTCTTAATAGCTTACTTACAGCTGGGCTCGTCAGGCTCTCTTCTTGGCTGCAGTGGTTATTATTATATTTACATGCTTCCAGCTCCCGTTTCTGCTCGATGACAGCTGTACTTTTCCTTTTTCTCCCTCCCTCGCTCACAGACACATAACGGGTATGGCAGTCCATTCTCCCTGCAGCACGGACTACACTGCCCATGATGCTACATTCTTCAGAGCTATACCTGTAGCATTCTGCCTGTTAGCTTAGCACAACAACAACAGGCGCTCTCTCACCCAGGAAACACGCAGAGAGAGAGCGTCACCCTGTAACCATGGCAACCGTAACGCTGCCGCCTGGAACAACAGAACGTAGCTGTCAAACAAAACCCAAACAGTCCTGACCCGCCACAATATGAAACAGGGAAGTACCGCCGTGTAATCCATTTATTTCAACAAAGTAACTGTATTCTAAATACCACCTTTTTAAACGGTAACTGTAACAGAATACAGTTACTCATATTTTGTATTTTAAATACGTAACGGCGGTACATGTATTCCGTTACTCCCCAACGCTGTATGCGACAACGTCTGGACTTAAATTTAAGTGAGTATTACTTTAACTGTTGGAAACAATGCTCACATCAGACGTTTACACCATGTAAATAAACAGATTAGCACCCACATATTTGACAACATGTAACTGTAAATACTGCTGATATACCACAACGTTACTTTCAAGAAGAATAAACCCATTTTAATTTTTTCACTTACATTTTGAACAGATGCAAAACTCGAAAACCTGAGAACTTTCATCTCTAAACGTTTAAGATCCACAAATGAATTACAAAAATAGGAAGGAATTGAAAATAACACGAGCAGCAAAAAGACTAAATTAATTGAATAATAGGCAGCAGAACTGAATCGAATGAAAGCATTACAATAAACTAATAAAGACATGTGGCCAGAGAGAAAGGAACAGGGATGGGGGCACTCATGCAACAACAGTATATGCACATGGTTGCGCATTTTTCATGTACACACAATTCCCCCAAACTATCACTACTGACTGGCCTTTAAGATCTTTTCAGTCAGGAAAGAATCCTGAAATTGTTTGTTTATGCTTATAGACAGTGAGGTGGAGGCCGCTCCTGAAGCTTCTCTCCTACTGGAGGGAGAAAACACTGACGATAAACCAAAACAATCTGCAGCAAGAACCAGAACAATCCCGAACACCAACAGGTACGAGTTTTCATGCTTACAGTACCAATCAGATTATCTCTGTCCAGACAGGTGTTTCCACAACAACACTTCTAGGAAAATATCATGCGTCAGTGGTGACTGGTGGTAACAACATTTTGGGGTTGGAACTGGGTCACTAAAAGAAGATGTTATGAACCTGACAATGGGGGAAATAATCCGTTCCTCTCCCACTGAATCGATAAGTTAGCTCTCTGAGAAAGAAATGAACAGTCTCTAATTTTATGGTAGTTTCAGTTTTGTTGGTATGCACGGTGGTACAGTGTTTCTTGAAGTTGGTCACCAGGTTTGCATCCATCTCAGGAGGGGTTTTAACCGACTCCTCTCTCTACAGATACTCTCTCCTGTAGACTTCTTGAAATTATCTTAGTGACCCTCAACGTGCTGCCCAGCTTGCAACAGCACAGAGGATAGCACTGGAGTCTTTTAGCCTCCATTTCAAGATTGATCAAAGACTACCTACCAATAGTTAATCTTAAATATGATCAGCCTGTCTATGCTATCAGCTACGTACCACGGGCTTTCAAGCTGGCGGTAGTTAAACCATTACCTAAAAACTAGGGGTGCAACGATACACAAAATTCACGGTTCGATATTTTTTCGATACAAAAAAAATGTTCATGCCTTTTTAATTTGTCATTTATTAAAATTATAAATATATATTTTAACTCAAAAGTACAGTTTTTAAATTTAATGTTGCTGAAACAACAAAGTGATAAAATAATAAATATCTGATCGAGAACTCACTCATCTTTGGAAAAGAGAGTTTATTACAGAGAAATGGCTCTTTCCAAAATAAAAGCTCTACTATACGCTTCTTCTGGGCTATATTCTCAGCAGCATATTAAACATATCAGGTCCCCATAAGGAGAATCATGTGCTAACGGCTGTCTAAATGACTCGGGTAAAGTTTGTAGCATGCGTGCTTGTTGTTTTTGTCTGCTTCCACTTGTCTTTGCACTAGGATGATGTCGGAGTAAATGTGCAGTCATATTCATTGTGTTCCCACTAGTGCTGTCAGCGTTAATCTGAAATGACGTTAACGCCACAACACGGCAAATCTCCGTTAACGAGCTAATCGCCCCGTGCGTGGGGCTGGACGGCCAACACGTTAACGAGCTAACTGCGCTAACACACTAGTTCCCACCCATGTAATTGAGCATTGCGTGGCACATCCAACATACTGTTTTACTTTAGTCCATGACGCGCTTACCTTCAGGGTCATACGTCACATGAAGACCAAAATAGTTCCAAACGCCAGATCTGAATGAGGGTGGGGGAGGTTCAATTTGCCATGTTGCAGAGAGCTTAGCTTCTGTCTTGCTAGCTTGCGCTGCGCTCAGTGAATCTGTGTTCGACTACTCCGCCTAGGCTGCACTGTCGAGCGCAGATCCACTGAGCGCTCAACACAGACAGCACCGTCAGAAGGAAAGTTGATAAAATAAATTAAAAATTTTGTATTGTTCGATACATATGCGTACCGAACCGAAAGCACTGTATCGAACGGTTCAATATCGATACGAGTATTGTTGCACCCCTACTAAAAACCCATCGCTGGACTCAGGTCTCTTAGCTAATTATAGTCTTACTTTATATTTATCTAATGTTTTTCTGGAGTTTTGGTTGATGTCCTTCTCCATCAAAATGAGAATACTATAAAAATTGGAAATTTTTAAGTTTTTGGAAGTAAGCCAACTTAAAAATTCAGCAGGTGATCAAAAAATTATTTCCTTTACTGTAATATTTAATTGTAGAAACAATAGCCAACTAGAGAAGTAACCGTGGCCCTAAATACACCTGGACTGTGTTTCTCTACTAGCAATAACCTCATTTGTCTCTGACCGTCTTCCCATAGGTCCAAACTGAATACTCGCATTCAGGACAGTGAAGCGAAACCCCAGAGCTTCCAGGTAATCGCATCCACAACTAGATGTGGTTTTTTTTAATGTACTGAGACATGTGGGTGTTGGTATTTCATATTTTCAGTTGTATGTAAACTGGACAATTGTCTTAACCCTGATGGGAACACATGCTCTAATAACACGTGCTGTTGTTTATCTGGCTCATAGATTGCCATTAATATCACAGAGGCCAGACAGCTCGTGGGGGAGAACATTGACCCGAGCATAGTGATAGAGATTGGTGATGAGAAGAAGCAGACATCAGTCAAGGAAGGAACCAATGCTCCTTTTTACAATGAGGTAAAAAATAAAAATAAACAAAAAGAACCCATTTGAACCAGCTGTGCTTCAGTACAATAGTTTACTGTGCATTAACACAATCTGTCACCCTGTCCTGTCATTTCTTTCCATCAGTATTTCGTGTTTGACTTTTTTGCCCACAAAGATCTCTTCTTCGACAAAGTGATCAAGCTGACGGTGGGTAAAGACTGCAGCGATACGTTTCAAAAGTCCAGTGTTTAGCTTTTAAGTGATTTTAGTTTCTGCCTTCATTCTCTCTCCAGGTTTTACACTCTAAAATGCTGAGGAGTTTCTCTGTTGGATCCTTTAAGTTAGATGTGTGGACAGTCTACAAACAGCCAGGTATCCTAAATTTTTAATATGCAATATGTTGCCAAACGTATCATACACACATATCCAAATAACTGAGACTACAAACATTAGAAAACAACTTAGAACAACCCGTTCTTAGTAAATTCCAGTGTGAGACGTGATTATCAAATTAGTTAATGTTATTTGAAAAGTAATCATGTACAATATTAACACAAATGTTGCCGTTCAGCACATTTTACCAAAGTGAGCTTAAGCATCAGTATAGTCCCTTGCGAGGTCAGGTGATAGGATGCTACCTGTGCTACAAGTCCAGTCATGAAATTTCCTTACTACTAAATATTCCACAATTAACTTCAATTCAATTTTATTTATATAGCGCCAAATCACAACAAAAGTCGCCTCAAGGCGCTTCATAGATACAGAGAAAAACCCAACAATCATATGACCCCCTATGAGCAAGCACTTTGGCGACAGTGGGAAGGAAAAACTCCCTTTTAACAGGAAGAAACCTCCGGCAGAACCAGGCTCAGGGAGGGGCGGGGCCATCTGCTGTGATTGGTTGGGGTGAAAGAAGGAAGACAGGATAAAGACATGCTGTGGAAGAGAGACAGAGGTTAATAACAGATATGATTCAATGCAGAGAGGTCTGTTAACACATAGTGAGTGAGAAAGGTGACTGGAAAGGAAAAACTCAATGCATCATGGGAATCCCCCGGCAGCCTACGTCTATTGCAGCATAACTAAGGGAGGATTCAGGGTCACCTGGTCCAGCCCTAACTATATGCTTTAGCAAAAAGGAAAGTTTTAAGCCTAATCTTAAAAGTAGAGATAGTGTCTGTCTCCTGAATCCAAACTGGAAGCTGGTTCCACAGAAGAGGGGCCTGAAAACTGAAGGCTCTGCCTCCCATTCTACTTTTAAATACTCTAGGAACAACAAGTAGGCCTGCAGAGCGAGAGTGAAGTGCTCTAATAGGGTGATATGGTACTACAAGGTCATTAAGATAAGATGGGGCCTGATTATTTAAGACCTTGTATGTGAGGAGCAGGATTTTGAACAGGAAGCCAAAACAGGAGAAATCTGCTCTCTCTTTCTAGTCCCTGTCAGGACTCTTGCTGCAGCATTTTGGATTAGCTGAAGGCTTTTCAGGGAGTTTTTAGGACTTCCTGATAATAATGAATTACAGTCGTCCAGCCTGGAAGTAATAAATGCATGAACTAGTTTTTCAGCGTCACTCTGAGACAGGATATTTCTAACTTTAGAGAGGTTGCACAAATGGAAGAACGCAGTCTTACACATTTGTTTAATATGTGCGTTGAAGGTCAAAAATGACTCCAAGGTTCCTCACAGTGTTACTGGAGGCCAAGGTAATGCCATCCAGAGTAAGAATCTGCTTAGATACCATATTTCTAAGATTTTCAGCGCCGAGTACAATGACCTCAGTTTTATCTGAGTTAAGAAGCAGAAAGTTAGTGGCCATCCAAGTCTTTATGTCTTTAAGACATTCCTGCAGTTTAACTAATTGGTGTGTGTTATCTGGCTTCATGGACAGATAGAGCTGGGTGTCATCTGCATAGCAGTGAAAATGTTATGTCTTCTAATGATGCTGCCTAGGGGAAGCATGTATAATGTAAACAGAATTGGTCCTAGCACTGAACCCTGTGGAACTCCATAATTAACCTCAGTGTGTGAAGAGGACTCTCCATTTACATGCACAAATTGGAGTCTATTAGATAGATAAGATACAAACCACTGCAGTGCAATACCTGTAATACCTACAGCATGTTCTAATCGCTCTAATAGGATATTATGGTCAACAGTATCGAATGCTGCACTAAGGTCAAGAAGGACAAGCACAGAGATGAGTCCACTGTCAGAGGCCATAAGAAGATCATTTGTAACCTTCACTAAAGCTGTTTCTGTGCTGTGATGAGCTCTGAAACCTGACTGAAACTCTTCAAATAAACCATTCCTCTGCAGATGATCTGTTAGCTGTTTGACAACTACTCTTTCAAGGATGTTTGATATGAAAGGAAGGTTGGAGATTGGCCTATAATTAGCTAAGACTGCTGGGTCTAGAGATGGCTTTTTGAGTAAAGGTTTAACTGCAGCCAGCTTGAAGGCCTGTGGTACATAGCCGATTATTAGAGATAGGTTGATCATGTTTAAGATCGAAGCATTAATCAATGGCAGGACTTCTTTGAGCAGTTTTGTAGGAATGGGGTCTAAAAGACACGTTGATGGTTTGGAGGAAGTAATTATTGAAGTTAACTCAGAAAGATCGATTGGAGAAAAAGAGTCTAACTTAACATCAATGGAACTAAGAGTAGCTGTAGATAATATTACATCTGTGGGATGATTATTGGTAATTTTTTCTCTAATGATTAAAATTTATTTGTGAAGAAGTTCATGAAGTCATCACTAGTTAACGTTAAAGGGATGGTTGGCTCAAAAGAGCTCTGACTTTTTGTCAGCCTGGCTACAGTGCTGAAGAGAAACCTGGGGTTGTTCTTATTTTATTCAATCAGTGATGAGTAGTAAGCTGTTCTGGCTTTGCGGAGGCCTTTCTTATAAAGCAACAAACTATTTCTCCAGGCTAAATGATGATCCTCTAAATTTGTGACACGCCATTTCCTCTCCAGCTTACGAGTCATCTGCTTTAGGGTACGTGTTTGAGAATTATACCACGGAGTCAGGTACTTCTGATTAGAGACCTTAGTTTTCACTGGAGCTACAGTATCCAGAGTCGTACGTAACTGCTTGTTGTTATTTATTATAACAAAGTGGAAGTAATTGGGAATTTGCTTCCACTTTGCAACTTAGCCATGAAGTGGTGCATAAAATCACAGAGCAGAGTCAGTGGATGCTGAGAATCCAAATCAGAATACTTGGTTATAGTTGCTCAAGACAATAAAAAAAGTAACAGAATGAACTAAATAAGTATTACAACATTACAAAATATAAGAAATAGCTCTAATATATACAAGTAGCTCAATTATAAATATCCAGAATATTACAGAAATTAAATATGTATGATTCATATTTTACTATAAAGTGTAAAACTTAATGAAAAAGGGAGTCCAGCTCCATGCTCACAACATTACACTGTGGACTAGTTTATTGAGTCTGTTAGCATCTGTAACCCTCAACACTCCTAAACCCTGCGGAAAGCTTTCCTACAAGAGTTGAAGCTATTGTAGCTGGAAAGGTTGAGCAACATCCTATTAACCTGTGGACTAAGAATGAAATGCGCTTCTGGAAGAATGTTCCAGGAAATTCACACAAACACATTTCTTCTGGAAAGTCTTCCCAGAAGAGCTGAAGCTGTTACAGCTGTAAATGCTGGGCCAACACCACATTAAACCCTGTGGTTTTACAATGGCATGTCTCTCACTTTAGAGTGGATGTAGCTCACGCGGTAGCGCAGATGATCGACTTTAGGGAAGGGTGGTGTTTCATTCACTGGCTGCTCAGGTCTTCATGCCAAATATCCTTGGGAACGATGCTAACACCAAGTTGCTCAGTGTGTGCGAATGTTAGATAGAAAGCACTTTAGCACAGAAAAAAGTGCTTGTATGCTTGATGTGTTGGAGTGCTCCGAGAGAGCAGGAAAGAGCCATATAATAATCATTAAGTTCATAGGTGTGTGAAGACAGACGAGGGAATAATTTTGGCAACATAGCGTATGTAACGTAACTTTTCTAGTGGAGAGTTTTAGCAGTTTGGTCAAGATTAAAGCAGCCTTTGAAAACGGTTTGCTTTTTGACGAACTCTGACCTGCTTGACTGTCACAAAAAACAAACCAACAACAAGACTCAAATTCTAATGAAGTGATCTTCTACAGAAATGTGTTTGTGCCAACTTGGCACAGACTCATATATTTCTCAGATAATTAATTTAATTTCATTTATTGAATTTACCTGTTCATAAATCACACTAGTGTCTCTTCCTTACTCCTGTAGGTCACCAGTTCATCAATAAGTGGGCAATGCTAACCGAATGTGGTGACATTAGCACTGGGGTCAAAGGTTATATCAAGTGTGACATCAGCATTTCATCGAAGGGAGATACCATGCAGCCAGGACAAAAAGCAAGTGATGCCGAGGAGCAGATAGACAAGTATGAACCATCTTTTTAATGTCATTCATAATTTAACTGACCAGATGTTTTTGTAGATTTCTGAGAAAGAAACATAAATTGTCTGTTTGTTTGTTTTCAGTCTAGGATCCAGTTTTCAAGATATTTAATGTGATTTATGTAAATAAATCAGTCAAGGAGATGCTGTGAGCACCACTGAAAAATAAACTTGACTGTTGTCCACATCACAATGAAAAGAAATATTGTTCTTCTGGAAAATAGTGCCAAGTGGCACCAGGTACAAAGACAAAAGGTGGTCCAAGAATGGAAACTTATGTTAAGGGAGGGAAGCAGAGGTGCAGCTAAAACTATCAGTGCTGACACAGAAACTTATCAGAGAGGAAGGACCTAAACCATTGGAGAGCTGAGGCAGTGATGCCCACCAGTCATAATCCACAGTGTCAAAGACATCAGTAACATACAGTGGCTTGCAAAAGTATTCGGCCTCCTTGAACTTTCCCACGTTTTGTCACATTACAGCCACAAACATGAATCGGTTTTATTGGAATTCCCAGTGAAAGACCAACACAAAGTGGTGCACACGTGAGAAGTGGAACGAAAATCATACATGATTCCAAACATTTTTACAAATAAATAACTGCAAAGTGGGGTGTGCGTAATTATTCAGCCCCCTGAGTCAATACTTTGTAGAACCACCTTTTGCTGCAATTCCAGCTGCCAGTCTTTTAGGGTCTGTCTCTACCAGCTTTGCACATCTACAGACTGAAATCTTTGCCCATTCTTCTTTGCAAAACAGCTCCAGCTCAGTCAGATTAGATGGACAGCGTTTGTGAACAGCAGTTTTCAGATCTTGCCACAGATTCTCGATTGGATTTAGATCTGGACTTTGACTGGGTCATTCTAACACATGGATATGTTTTGTTTTAAACCGTTCCATTGTTGCCCTGGCTTTATGTTTAGGGTCGTTGTCCTGCTGGAAGGTGAACCTACGCCCCAGTCTCAAGTCTTTTGCAGACTCCAAGAGGTTTTCTTCCAAGATTGCCCCATATTTGGCTCCATCCATCTTCCCATCAACTCTGACCAGCTTCCCTGTCCCTGCTGAAGAGAAGCCCCCCCAGAGCATGATGCTGCCACCACCATATTTGACAGTGGGGATGGTGTGTTCAGAGTCATGTGCAGTGTTTTGCATTTTGGCCAAAAAGTTACACGTTGGTCTCGTCTGACCAGAGCAGCTTCTTCCACATGTTTGCTGTGTCCCCCACATGGCTTGTGGCAAACTGCAAACGGGACTTCTTATGGTTTTCTGTTAACAATGGCTTTCTTCTTGCCACTCTTCCATAAAGGCCAACTTTGTGCAGTGCACGACTAATATTGGGGTGGCTGTAGCTCAGGTGGTAGAGCAGGTCATCTACTGATCGGAAGGTTGGTGGTTCGATTCCTGGCTTCCCCTAGTCTGCATGCCAAATGTCCTTGGGCAAGATACTAACCCCAAATTGCTCTCCGATGCGTCCATCGGAGTATGAATGTGTGTGAATGTCAGTTAGAAAGCACCTAGGAAAAATGTGCTTGTGCGAATGGGTGTGAATGGGTGAATGCACAAGTTGTATAAAGCGCTTTGAGTGCTCAGAAGAGTAGAAAAGCGCTATATAAGAACCAGTCCATTTACCATTTACCATAATAGTCGTCCTATGGACAGATTCCCCACCTGAGCTGTAGATCTCTGCAGCTCGTCCAGAGTCACCATGGGCCTCTTGGCTGCATTTCTGATCAGCGCTCTCCTTGTTCGGCCTGGGAGTTTAGGTGGACGGCCTTGTCTTGGTAGGTTTACAGTTGTGCCATACTCCTTCCATTTCTGAATGATGGCGTGAACAGAGCTCCGTGGGATGTTCAAGGCACACTCAGTGCTGTGGTGAGTATTAATTATCACTTTGTATTAGTTCTGCTGGGTTATGCAACATGATATCCAGAGGCAGTGCCGCTGTGCAGCATTTCTGCAAAGAGTGTGGACCAGGTGCTGTTTCAGGTCATCCCCCGAGTCGTTATCCCGAAAGAGGCACTAGTTGACCACAACACATTGTTCATTGTCACACTAAAAGAGCTGTACGAATTATTGGGCGTTAAATATGTTCGGACCAGCGTCTGCCACCCTTTCATGAGGATGGACACAATTGGGATTGCTGGTTCGACCCTCTGTTGTTTGCAGTGCAGGAGGTGATCCAGGCGTCCACGGGATTTTCTCCTCTTGAAATGAACATCTTTGAGCAAGCACAAGGGCTGCTCGAATCAGAGATATCAGTATATCCAAAAGCTTAAGTTATTATGAGACTTGCCTTTGTGCTGCTCATCCCTCCACTTGTTGCTCATAATTCGTAGCAAATTTGATATAAGTGTATGGTTTATTGTCCTCCTCAGGAACCTGTTGATTCCAGAGGGGTTTCCTTCGGAACGACCATGGGCTCGTTTCTGTGTGAAGGTGTATCGAGCTGAAGGCCTTCCCCGCAACAACTCCAGCATCATGGCTAATGTCACCAAGGCCTTCATAGGAGAAAACACAGCACTCATAGACCCATATGTTGTGGTCAGCTTCTTCAAACAAGTGGTTGGTTAAATGTCATTTATTAGCAGATAAGACTAATCATTTATATTTAGATATTAAACATAAAAGCTACTTTTCACTGCCTCCTTGTTCCTAGGGGCACTGGTTCTGGTATATGTTCTAATCATTTACTTGTCCCTTCAGGGTCGGACATCAACACAAAAGTCGACAGCAGATCCGGTGTGGAATGAGCAGATTGTCTTCACTGAAATGTTTCCTCCTCTGTGTCAGAGACTGAAGATCCAGGTATGAACGCAGAAGTGCTCACTTCATGTTTGTATGTAGTTTCACTGTGATTTACACTTGGAAAGAGTCATAGTTTAAATCACTGACCTCATATCAAACTAATGTTTCAAGAATTCTGGCTTCTCCTTCCTCGTAGGTTTGGGATGAGGGAAGCATGAACGACGTTGCCATTGGAACCCATTACTTTGACCTGAGATGCATCTCCAATGAACAGGATGGTGACAGAGGTAGGAAGCAAAGTCCATGACACAAGAACTACTGAGGAACTGTTAGTTGATCTGTGGTGACTTTTATATCTCTTGTTTTTATTATTTCTCCAGGGTTTTTACCAACATTTGGCCCTGCTTGGATCAACCTGTATGGTTCTGCTCGAAATTTTTCTTTGGGTGATGACACAGGGGAGCTTAATGAGGGCATTGGAGAAGGTGTGTCATACAGGTAATATTAAAAGTTCATTCTTCTTTACCTTACAACATAAAGTGTCTGTTGTTGTGATTTGGCACTATGTAAATAAAACTGAATTGAATGGAACTGAATTAAACTGAAACCAATGAGCTGCCCGATTTCTGTTGGTATCAGGGGCCGACTCTACATGGAGCTGGCTGTTGAGATTCTGTCGGGAGGGACGGGGTCAGACTCCAAACTTAGCCGTATAACGAAGCCAATAAAAGATGCTAAAGCAGGAAAAGCTGGAGGGAAAGATGGGAAAACCCCTGCAGGAGGAGCAGGCACAGGTGGAGCTGCTGATGATGACAAAGGAAGAGCTGCAGCAGAGGTCCTGCCTGTGGATCCTCCTCCTGTGGTGAGAGGAGTGTGTGTGTGTGTGTGTGTGTGTGCTCCAATATTTTATCAGTATTCACACACTAAGATTAATTATGGAGTTCCACAGGGTTCAGTGCTAGGACCAATTCTGTTTACATTATACATGCTTCCCTTAGGCAGCATCATTAGAAGACATAGCATACATTTTCACTGCTATGCAGATGACACCCAGCTCTATCTTTCCATGAAGCCAGATAACACACACCAATGAGTTAAACTGCAGGAATGTCTTAAAGACATAAAGACCTGGATGGCCGCTAACTTTCTGCTTCTTAATTCAGATAAAACTGAGGTTAATGTACTTTAGCAATGGGTGCCGTTTAGCTCAGTGCATTGAACAGGCAACCACATGTCGTACAACTGAAAGTGGCCAGCCCGGGTGTGAGTCCAACCTGCCGCCCTTTGCTGCATGTCTTCCCCTCTTTCTTTCCCTCTGCTTTCCTGCCATTTCTTCACTGTATCTGTCAATAAAGCTGTAAAAGGCCCAAAATAAAAAATACTAAAAAACCCAGCAATATGATATACAACCAGATGCCTACTCTGGATGGCATTACCTTGGCCTCCAGTAACACTGTGAGGAACCTTGGAGTCATTTTTGACCAGGACATGTCCTTCAACGCACATATTAAACAAAGAATTCAAAATCCTGCTCCTCACACACAAGGTCTTAAATAATCAGGTTCCATCTTATCTTAATGACTTTGTGGTACCATATCACCCTATTAGAGCACTTCGCTCTCGCTCTGCAGGCCTACTTGTTGTTTCCTTTTTGCAAAAGCATATAGTTAGGGCTGGACCAGGTGACCCTGAATCCTCCCTTAGTTATGCTGCAATAGACGTAGACTGCCGGGGATTCCCATGATGCATTCTGAATGTTTCTCCTTTACTCACCTTTCTCACTCGCTATGTGTTTAAACACCTCACTGCATTTAATCATGAGTTGTTATTCATCTCTGTCTCTCGTCCACAGCGTGTCTTTGTCCTGTCTTACCCCCTCATCCATCGTCGGTCACAGCAGATGGCCCCGCCCCTCCCTGAGCCTGGTTCTGCTGGAGGTTTCTTCCTGTTAAAAGGGAGTTTTTCCTTCCCACTGTCGTCAAAGTGCTTGCTCATAGGGGGTCATATGATTGTTGGGGTTTTCCCTGTTTTGTCTGTATTATTGTAGGGTCTACCTTACAATATAAAGCCCCTTGAGGCTACTGTTGCTGTGATTTGGCAGTATACAAGTACAATTGAGTTGAATTGAACCTAATTCTGAGAGCTTCCACCAAAGCTAAATATATCGATTACACAAAAGATGGTTCTAACTGGGAACCATAAAACCATTGAGTTAACCAATTAGATGAAAAAGCATCTAATGGGGCAACATCATGCTGCCTTTTTCTAAAGTCAGATAAAATTCCAGGACTTTTGGCAGGACTTGCAAACAGTTCATGATTTTAGTAGTTTTACTGACCTGTAATATCTCCCTCTGGATGAGAGCATAGTGAAGCGTAAAAATGCATTTAGTAAAGTAATTAAGTATGGTTGAAATGTAGTCATACTTTAAATATTTCAATTTTATGCTGCTTTCTAGTTTTCTTCATTATTGTACTTCAAACCACTTTTTAATTGTTTAGATTTCTCCTTTAATGCAGATTTTAAAATATGGTGAAAGACCTGGTTCTAGTGCTTCTCTTTTGTGTCTGGGGATTCAAAGCGCTTTATGCAACATGCAGAATCCTAATAAATAGCCTAATCCGGTCGTTAAGTGACGACGTGACAAATCCTACTCCCGGGCCTAAAGTAGTCTGCGTTTAATATGGCTTTTGTGTTGTTAACATGTTTAATATTATGTATTTTCTTCTATTTAATCTCAAAAAGCTCCTAAAACAGTCAGCAATCACTGTTGACCTCCCTCGGCTTTTATTACCGCTAATCATTTATTTAAGCTCAGTTTTTAAAACCTTAGGATGTAACTACAGCCCAGCCCATGCAGCAGTATATGAATGACTAACCTCGTATTGTGGATGGATTATCTCAGTTGTTCTCCTGGCTGAAGTTTGGTCCTTTTACAGCATCCTGCCATGCGATTACATTTGTTCCTGACCACCGAGAACACTCACGTTAACTTTTATCGAGTGGAAAAAAAAGTTAGCTTGTTTATATTATGCTAACATAGCTGTGTCGCTAGCGGTCACGTAGCACATCATTATATAGCAGCTAGCCAAACTTCGGTAACCCTACAAACGTCACTGCTGTTTAGTTTTCTGTCTTCATTTATGTTGGAAGTGATAACAGAGCTGTACGTTTGAATTTGTTTCCAAAACCCCGCAGTCAGGACATGCTGTATTGTATTTAGATGGAAGCTAGCGAGCTAACTTAATGCTAACTTCTAACTCCGTTAAATGTCATAAATTCCGTTTTCATGGATGCCTGGATGTTAAACTCAATTGTTACACCTGGTAGAGCAGAACGCTGATCATTTTATTAAAGATGAAAGACTTTAGACAGTTTTTCAACTCTCAGTAATGCCATAGTGATCGTTTGATATATGGACCTGCAGCGGAGTTTAGGCCCAGACACGGCTAGTGACGTCAGACTTAACGACCGGATAGGATCTAATTATGATCAAAACATGTAAATACATGTTTTACCATTTGTGCAGTGCCACTTTTCATCTATTTTTCTATACAAAGGCACATGAGCTTGAAAATAAAACCCAGGTTTCATGTTTTTCCACCCGCTCGTACCTGGTACTTGGTCCCTCGTGTATCACCTCACTGAAAAATTCTGGAAACCTCCGTGTCTCCAGATGGATAATTACTTTCTCCATGTAGGTTGTGCAAAAAGAGTATTGTGCAAATTTCAGAGAAATGAATACATGAAGATGTTTCTGTGTCCAGCTTAATGCAGACGACAATGAGAGCTTCCTGCTGTTTGGTGCGTTGTTTGAGGCCACCATGATTGACAGGAAAATTGGAGAAAGGCCTATCAGCTTTGAGTTCTCTCTCGGTAAGTGGATGTGTGGAGTGTTGGGGAGTTTAGTGTCCTGCTAATCATTTAGTCACATAATCCAAACATGAAGAATAATACCAGTCTTGCATTTATGTGGTTGATAAATAATGAAACTGTCATTTACTATTCCTCCCACTATCAGGTAACTATGGTAACACCTTAGAGTCCGCCCCTCAGCCCACTATCAGTGCCACCAGTCCTGCAGTCCCTCGGAGGATGCCAAGACTGGATTTCCCAGACGCTAGTGATGTGTTCGGCTCGTTCTCTCTCAGCACCTCCCCTAACAGCCCTAGTTCCCCCCTGCTACCCAGAGAAACTCAAGACACTGCCATGACTTCAAAATCCACCACATCTCCAGAAAAACCGATCATTGTGGAAGGAAACAGGTTGAGTCACTTTGCTGATCCTTTGAAAAACATTAAAGTTCTTGTGGATGTCAGAAACTCTGTTCTATGCACCAAAGACAGCACGTTTAATTTTCATTGGACAGTCATTGCAAATAAAAATTCAATTCAATTCAATTCAATTCAATTCAATTCAATTCAATTCAATTCAATTTTATTTATATAGCGCCAAATCACAACAAAAGTCGCCTCAAGGCGCTTCATAGATACAGAGAAAAACCCAACAATCATATGACCCCCTATGAGCAGCACTTTGGCGACAGTGGGAAGGAAAAACTCCCTTTTAACAGGAAGAAACCTCCGGCAGAACCAGGCTCAGGGAGGGGCGGGGCCATCTGCTGCGACCGGTTGGGGTGAGAGAAGGAAGACGGGATAAAAGACATGCAAACAAACTGTGGATTTCTTTTTAAAATTTGCAATAAAACATAAACAGTGCCTTTATTAGAAAGCACAGATAGACAGATGGAAAGAGAGCGGGTGAGTGACATGCAGCAAAGGTTCAGCCAACAGGAAGTCACGCATCATATTTGGTCTTAGATTAACTATAACTAATCAAAAAGCACAAAGCAGGTGTGTTATTTGTTATATAAGCAAAAGACATCAACAGCAAAATAACAGTGTAGGTGTCCAGTATGAATAAGTGGAGATGAACGCTAGAAGAGATATTGGCTCCAGTTGCCTGTGTCAGTGAGCTGAGTGTGGAAGTGAAGCTGTCAGTGTACTGGTCGACCTACGTCCCTACCATTACCTAGGCTCACGAGCTTTGTGCAGGGACTAAAAGATTTATATAGCGCTTTTCAAGGCACCCAAAGCGCTTTACAATGCCACTATTCATTCACTCTCACATTCACACACTGGTGGAGGCAGCTACAGTTGTAGCCACAGCTGCCCTGGGGCAGACTGACAGAAGCGAGGTTGCCATATCGCACCATCTGCCCCTCTGGCCATCACCAGTAGGGTAAAGTCTCTTGCCCAAGGACACAACGACCAGTTGAGGTGATTCAGGCATCTGATTTGACCTCCTGGTGAGGTGTTCTAGGCGTGTCAGCAGGCCTTTTATCGCCTCTGTGATTCTTCACATAAGCTGGAGGATGGAGGTCTGGGCTTCTCCCCTTAGGTTGTTGAATAAGAGGATGCATGGATGGATGGATTAGGTTACTGGTGCTAATGATGTTAATAAAGAAGAGTCAATAATATTTAATAACAATAAATCACTCCTAGCCAAACCTATTGATATTAACAAATCATTAACAGTAGTGGACTGAAACAGTATCATTTTTTTTTTCTTTGTAAAGTTTCAAGTTTACAGTGTGTGTGTGTGTGTGTAGGTACTACATGTACTTGCCTCTGGAGAAGCAGAAGCCATGTATTAATGTGCTGAGTCACTGGGAAGAAAGAACCTACCGAATGCACAACTCAAACATGCTGGACAACATAGCAGTTCTTCTTGTATGTATACACACACACACACACACACACACACACAGAGCGAAACACATCTCATCTCTTTCAGTGTTCGAAAATGTTATAAGTTATAAGATTTAAAACATGGTGTGCACTGTTAGATACTTTTAGAGTCTTTTGTGTGTTTTTATTATAATAACAACACAAAATAGCCTGATTTGTATATTTAATGACCAAGTTAGCTGAGTTAAACCCTGAATAATGTGAAAAAATAATATATTAGTTTAAGATGAAGATGCTGTATTTAAATGAAGCAAACAGCATAGATGACATATCTTAAAGAAACGGACTGTCAACAACTGATGTGTGTTGATGAGTGTGTTAAAAACTTTATTCTACTGTATATTAAGACACAGTGACACTTGATACATTTGTTAAAGTGAAAAAACTTGGCTTTGATAACTGTGTCAACATATCACCTACACTCACCTACACTCACCTGTACTCACCTACACTTACCTACACTCACCTACACTTACCTACACTTACCTACACTCACCTATACTCACCTACACTCACCTACACTTACCTTAACTCACCTACACTTACTTACACTCACCTACACTTACCTACACTCACCTACACTTACCTATACTTACCTACACTCACCTACACTTACCTACACTCACCTACACTTACCTATACTCACCTACACTCACCTACACTCACCTACACTTACCTATACTCACCTACACTCACCTACACTCACCTATACTCACCTACACTCACCTACACTCACCTACACTCACCTACACTTCCCTATACTCACCTACACTCACCTACACTTACCTACACTCACCTACACTCACCTACACTCACCTACACTCCCCTATACTCACCTACACTTACCTACACTCACCTTCACTCACCTATACTCACCTACACTTACCTACACTCACCTACACTTACCTATACTCACCTACACTCACCTACACTCACCTACACTTACCTACACTCACCTACACTTACCTACACTCACCTACACTTCCCTATACTCACCTACACTCACCTACACTCACCTATACTCACCTACACTTACCTACACTCACCTACACTCACCTATAATCACCTACACTCACCTACACTCACCTACACTCACCTATACTCACCTACACTTACCTACACTCACCTTCACTCACCTATACTCACCTACACTTACCTACACTCACCTACACTCACCTACACTCACCTACACTCACCTACACTCACCTACACTTACCTACACTCACCTACACTCACCTACACTCACCTATACTCACCTACACTCACCTACACTCACCTACACTCACCTACACTCACCTATACTCACCTACACTCACCTACACTCACCTATACTCACCTACACTCACCTACACTCACCTACACTCACCTACACTCACCTACACTCACCTATACTCACCTACACTCACCTATACTCACCTACACTCACCTACACTTACCTACACTCACCTACATTCACCTATACTCACCTACACTTACCTATACTCACCTATACTCACCTACACTCACCTACACTCACCTATACTCACCTATACTCACCTACACTTACCTATACTCACCTATACTCACCTACACTCACCTATACTCACCTACACTTACCTACACTCACCTACACTCACCTACACTCACCTACACTCACCTATACTCACCTACACTCACCTACACTCACCTATACTCACCTACACTCACCTACACTCACCTACACTCACCTACACTCACCTACACTTACCTACACTCACCTACACTCACCTATACTCACCTACACTCACCTATACTCACCTACACTCACCTACACTTACCTATACTCACCTACACTCACCTATACTCACCTACACTCACCTACACTTACCTACACTCACCTATACTCACCTACACTCACCTACACTTACCTATACTCACCTACACTTACCTACACTCACCTATACTCACCTACACTTACCTACACTCACCTATACTCACCTACACTCACCTACACTCACCTATACTCACCTACACTCACCTACACTCACCTACACTCACCTACACTCTTGCAGGAGGAGGGGGTGACAAATGCATGGGAGCTCCACAGAAAGTCGGATCCTGCAGCCGAGCTCCTGATGAAATCTGTCCTCCAGGACTTTTGTGCAGATGCCAGGTAATCACAGCAACTCTTTAATGCTACTTTGTGAGCTGACTGTCTCACGTGGTTCACTTCCTGGGAAAATAAAGGCCAAACAATCAACTTAAATATGGAATTTAAATTTGAATAAAAATATATTATTTTATAGCACAGAGCATAGCAGCAAATGTGATCTGACATTACAAGTCAATAAATACTGAGAACAGAACTCCTACAGCAAATACAGTTTACTTAATAGTTGTCATTGTTCTAATTTTAGACAGTCAAACTCCTTTGTCACATTTTAAGCCATGACAGACTTAACAGACATTAACTTTGTCCATGGAATTGAAGCTTAGAATGTCTTCATAATGACACCATCCTTCCATGTTGGAGACCAAGCTCCTGCAACGGTTGTACAGGGACTAAAGGGGGAACGTCATCCACCCCAGGGGCCTGGCCACCAAGGAGTTGTTTGACTAACTCAGTGACCTCATCCCCAGTGATGGGCAGTGATAGACGAATCATCCCACTCTACTCATCTCCAAATTCTGCTTCCTCTACAGAAAGGATTAAGGAGTTCCTCGAAGCATTCCTGCCTATATAAATTGCATTTATTACTTCTAGGCTGGACAACTGTGGGCTGGACACTTAGACAAAACGGGAGGAATTACTAGAAATTAACGAACAGAATATCCAATTCGTACATTTGAAGCAGGAGTTTATCCCACTGGAGCTACAACAGATACAACAGATGGAAGAGATTTTCACCATTTCACCCTCTGTGGCTCAAGAGACGGAGGAGACACCGCAGTGAGAAGCAAGCGGATCGCCTTACGTGCTAGCTAACAAGCTAACCCATACAGACCGTCTCTCCCCATCCGTTTTGTCGCCAATACCAGTACCCGCGCTAACAAGCCAGACGAGATCCGGCTGGACAGTTGCGTGATAATCCGAGATAACAACATCCCCGACACTGTGGTGGAGCTTGAGAGCTGCTCTCTGTTTGATTACCTGGATACCATGGATCAGGGACTTTCTCACCAACTGGCCTCAGGTGGTGAGAGTAGAACAGAACATCATCCACCTGAATCGGACCTCACTTGCACAAGTACTTTTACAGAGCTGTGATCAAGAGCATACTCTGCCACGGCACGACTGTGGGGTACGGCAGCCGCACAGCCAGGACAAAAAAGACTTGGCCTGAGTGGTGAAAATGCCCAGTGGATTGTGGGGGAACAGCTAACAGACCTCTGTTCAGTGTCTTGATACATGCTCAATCACCCTGGTAAGTAAATCCCAAACGGTTGATTCTTTTGACCTCCGTTACTGGTAATGGGCACAAACACGCTCTCAGAATGGCTGACTGGTTCACCAGCTGACATTCCAGATAGGATATCCACCACCTCCCTGTGGATGCCTGGCTAAGACAATCGGGCCAGGACTGGATCCGGAGTTTTGTCATATCCCATGTGACCAGACATCAGGTTATAATGAGCCAACTGGAAAAACGTTTCCCAGCAGATTTTTGACATAACTGGGTGTGCTCTTCCTGTGTCGTGGTGTCTCAATACAGTCTGTCAGTGCACATCATTTGACCATCAATTTTCATTGCTTGATCGAAGGCTGAGCTTAGAGTGTCGTCACAAAACCATTCTAGTGGGAAATCTTTCCTGGAGCGAATCATCGCTTCCATCCTCCACAAGGTCGGTGTCGGACAAGCTCACATCACCGGTGAGAGCAACACAAAGGTCTAATCCCTCGGTCCCATTTCCAGAACTGATGGCGGTGGTCTTCAGGTCAGGCACAGCTGGTCCAGGATTGCCCAACAGACATCCGGAAATCACCTCCTTGCTGTCAGGCTTGCTGAGTGCTGCCACCTGGGTCTCCCCTGACAGCTGCCGCAGCGACCATTCCCCCTCAGGACACGGGCTTTCCTGTGCCGTGACCGAAACCATTCTTGGAATGACTGGGGCAGGTGTCATCTCCTTCCCCCATCTTGTGGAGCCTCACTGCAGGGCCCGGGTGAAGTGGTGGCACTGCTGGAGAGCCAGCATGAACAATTAGATTTTCCAGAATTTCTGTCTGGCATTCGGCCTGGTCCAGCTGCTGCTGGTGCTCCTCCACCTACTCCTGATACATGGCAGGCAGCTCCACCATCATCTGTGTCTGCACCTTTAATCCGCTGCTTCAGACGTCTTTATTAATCCAGGCTACCAAGTACAGCAGTTGAATCTAAAGTGGATGTACAATAGAGGTTAAAGTCACTCGCACATCCAGAAACTATTCACAGTGCTTCACTTATTTCACATTTTGTCACGTTACAGCGTTATTCTAAAACGGGTCAAATTCATTTTCACATCCAGCACCCCAGCCTTACTGGTCACATGTAGGTTGCATCTATTTTTACTATGACTCACCTTGTTGGGTGGCTCAGGAGGTAGAGCAGGTCATCTGCTTATCAGAAGGTTGGTGGTTTGATCCTGGACTGCTCCAGTCTGTATGCCAAATGTGCTTGGGCAACATACTAACCCCAGGTTTCTCGCCAGTGGATCTGAGTATGAATGTGTGTGAATGTTAGACAGGAACTACTTGCATAGAAAAAAGTGCTCTTGTGAACGAGGCAAGTTGCTCAGATAGAGCCGATAAACGCTAAATAAGAACCAGTCCATTTACCATTCACCCTATGGTTCTGTTTTTGTTGTCCTACCTCGACCAGTTTTTTGACTGGGGAAATAACAGCAATGTTTCAGGCAGGTTTTCCAAGTTTACCACCTTATTAAACAAAATGCAAACGATAAGATCCTGAGCTTTTTCAACTACGGTCTCTTTGAGAAACTCGAGATCTTCATTACTAGAGGTGGGAATCACCATACATCTCATGATACGATATTATCACAATACTTAACGCACGATACGATATTATTGCAATTTTTAAAAATATTTTGCGATATTCAGATTCTGTACATAAAGGTAAACTTTATCAATATTCATTTTCTCTAATATCAAAGTCTCACACTCAGTCTTTCTCTCATTTCAGTTTTATTGTTGACAAACTGAACGGTTTGTATTACAGTCTAGTCCAACTTAACTGAATCAACCATCTGGTACAATTATAGCTATTCTGAACTATGCAGTTTATGAAAACTATGCAGCCCCTTCAGCAACTGAAGAATTTGAAAGTAAATTAAAACAAAATATAATTTTACATTAAATAAAAAAGTTTTAAACTTAATTAAAATAAAACATGTCTTAAATTAAAATAAGTAAACTGTCATGTTTATTGCTGCCATAAACAAGTTAAACACATTTGGACAGTGAAGGAATGTCAGGATTCTTGCTCAGAAAAAGGATCAACATGCTGTGAAGTCAGAGCACAAAAACCTTTTTGTAACAAAATATCGATTTCTGCTGTCCCTGTATCCATACATTATTAGCAAACAAAATATCACCATGCTACACAGTATCAATTTTTCCCCCACCCCTATTCATTACAGACTTTTCTCTTCCTGTCAGCACGAATGTTCTTTTCTTTATTTTACTTTAGTTTTGAAAGCTCAGTAATTGTTAACATTTCACTGAAAAGGCATTTTGCAGCAGTCTTAGTCAACACTGTAAAATAGAGAGAATTTTATTCTGTTTGTGCTAAATGTGTTTTTGGCTGTTTGTCAGGAGTTTCATTGAAGCAGCGGAGGCTAAGTTGAAGGCTGAGCTGAAGTCGACTTATCTAACACAGCTGGACAAGAAACGCCTGACCATGTGTAAACAGGAGCTGGTAGGAAAACTAAGTACAAATCTTATCACAGTCCTTTACATCTCAATTAACTTTTGTCTGCTTTTACCTCAGTACCAATGCAAAATGAATAAAAAGTCTCACACACCAATTATAATAAATTTCTACGGAGCCCCGCAGGGGACATGGGAGAAAAAAAAAATTAAGACGGACTTTTGCGAGATCTCGCAAAACTTTTGCGAGATACCGAGTTTGTTTTGCGAGATCTCGCAAAAGTTTTAGCCGCATTCTTCGGAGGCCGCCAGCTCGAAGCCGACCGGGAGGTTGAGGCACGATGTGCCGGGAAAGCGGTGTTCCTCCCGGCTGTAGTAGGTCTCGACCTCCCGTTAGCTTCAAGCTAGTGGGTGTCAGATCTCCGAAAACGTCGGAGCACTTTTGCAAATATGTGATGTCTTGTAAACCGAGCAGGTATCTGACGTTTACACAACTACATTCACGCCTCAAAATATCTTAAAAGTGTATTTTGTGACCCAGAAAGAGTAATAGTACAACTAAGTAGCTGCCGCCATTGTTGGAATTCAACTTTTGCGAGATCTCGCAAAAGTTTTGCGAGATCCCGAGTTAGTTTTGCGAAATCTCGCAAAAGTCCGTCTTAATTTTTTTTTGTCCCCTGTCCCCTGCGGGGCTCCGTAAATTTCAATCACATTGCAGACTTAAACTGTTTTGGATATTGATGTGTGTTGTCAAAAATGTCCAGTATGTAAGATATTTATTTACAACTCCTGGGCAGGTGCGACCAGATTTGCAGTTTAGTATTAATATATGCATAATGTGCATTACACAATCTTAACAAGTACACAGCATTTATACAACACAGCATACAATAATGGATGTATGTGTATTGCAGGAAAGTATGATAGGGGAGGCACAGTCCCTGGTAGGGAGGAAGAAAAATGCTGGTGGTGTGAAAGAAATGCTACAGGACGCAACAAAACTCACACATAAACTCCGCTTTCTTGTGGAGGAGGTTTGTATCTGTTAGCTGTATCTGATGGTTCTGGTGCTCTCACGGACATTGCAGTTTGTCTTGTGATATAACGAAACTTCAGATGACTGATGCTGTGAAGCTGTATAGTTGTGTACAACTTTTCTCATCCACACATGTACATCCTCACAATCTCTAGCCCCAGCACACAGTTCCAGACATGTTTGTGTGGCTGCTGAGCAACAACAAGCGTGTTGCATACACCCGGATTCGAACCAGAGACCTGCTGTACTCCAGCAGGCAGGAGGCCCGAGGAATTAACTGTGGCAAGGTCATAACCCTGTTTCTCAAGGTAAACTCGCATACGCAGAACAGGTCTTATCCATTGTAGGAAGGCTTCCAGATGAAAAATAATCTCTGTGTGTGCATGTGTGTGTGTCTGTGTGCACGCAGCCTCCAGGTAAGCGTGTTACAGGCTTATCAGTCCAAGCGAAACTGGATGTGTATCTGTGGTTTGGAGCTTGCAGCGACTCTAGCCACATGCTGGATAACCTGCCTGCAGGATTCACTCCAGCTACAGGGGGCGCTGATGCCAACAGCCCTCCCACACACTTGCACTGCAGCGGTGAGACTGAAGCTAACTTTTGCAGTGTCTGTTTACCTTGTTTTATGTATTGTGCTTTTGCAGTGTACAGGCTTTCCATTTCTTTTGATCACTACCTAGAACCAGAAATCAGTCCATACTGACACGACAGTTTCCTGGGTTATGATATGTAGAGACGTGGAAAATATGTACATAGTTTCCAGGTCTAAAACATGAAACCAGTGTTTCAAATGGCTCATAGAATTCATTAAAAACAGGGATGGGTATCGTTTAGGTTTTATCCGATACCGGTGCCAAACCGGTACTTTTGAAACGGTGCCGGTGCTTAAACGGTGCTCAAACCGGTGCTTAAAGAATGGAGAACACAAACTTTGTCCAAAAACCTCTCATGTTCAGCTGTTTTTTTGTAAAAAGATAACAATGTTAGCCTTTTCTGCAGCTATGGGGCATATATGGTATCATTCTTGGCTGGAAGCAGCTTAAACAATGGAAAAAACACAAACTTTGTCCAAAAACCTCTCATGTTTAACTGTTTCCCACTTTTTCTTTGGTCATTTTAGCCTTTTTGGCCAGGGTGAAGGGAGTATCTGCCATCAAACAAGAAGACAGCCGCATATAGCTATGATGATGTTTGTTTGATGCATGTTTTACATGCATTAATGTAATAACGTGGTTAGCCTACTCAACTTAAATTACACACGAACAACATTAAGCTACTCACGCAGAGAAGAACGGCTGCTGCTGCATCATCATCCTCATCATTTCTGCTACACTGGCAGGGCTAGGGGCCAGGACTCTCCTCTTCGGGTTTTTGGGGGATGTTGCTAACTCCGGGTCGATAACAGACACCACACCCGCAGTAGATGTGCTCGGTGTGAGGTCTCGCAGCAAGCTATCAAATACGGCTCATTTCTCGGCTTTAAAAAAACGCTATGCATCGCCAGGTGTTTCATCAGATTCGAGGTGTTACCTCCTTTGACAGTATCACAGTATCAGCTTAAAGCACTTGTTGCAGCTGCTGAGTTTGCATCTTTTGCTGTGAAGTACAGCCAGACTTTTAACCGCTTCGCTTTGGGCATTTTTAATCTGTAGCTCTGCTCTAAAAGAACGTACGTACCTGGGCCCGCCTACTATCCTCAGAAACGTAAAATGATTGGCTAGAATCTAAAGTGTATCACATCTCAGGGGAAATAAAGCACCGAAATGTGCACTTCTTTTCGGTCTGGGTACTACCGTTTATGACAGAACTGGTGCCATCATGGCACCGGATACCGGTACCCATCCCTAGTTTTAACATTAATCTAAATTCATGACAGATGTGTGTTTCTATGTATCCATTGTAGTGTGTTTGTGCGTGTGAATGTTAAATAAAAGTGCTTAGGTGTAGAAACAAACACACTGATAAGTCACACCAGTCAGCTCAGGGGCAGCCCCATGACTCACCAAGGGCTACTGGGCCCTTGAGCAGCAAATACACATCATACCCCAAACTTTCTGTTGTACTAGGACAAGAACATCTCATCTTGCATATGAAGCAGAGGAATAATAAGCTTGGCAGCTAAGAGACCTTGGCCATAATGATGACAACTTGGTCACACCTACGAAACTGGTACTATGATTTGACTATATTTCAGTTCCCTGACAGGAGATGAGTCTACACAGAGTCAAGACTCAGCAGTAAGTCCAGGTCTACACAGCTGGTGGTTAGGCACTTCTTCTTGTGCCTATGTTGATGGTGAAGGGACTGAAGCAATCAGCACAACGACCAGAGCTGTTTTGTCCAGTAGGCAACACTTCACCCGTTGCCTACTGGTGGTGGTCAGAGGGCCCGGTGGCGCCAGTGTCCGGCAGCCTCGCCTCTGTCAGTGCGCCCCAGGGTGGCTGTGGCTACAATGTAGCTGCCATCACCAGTAATTCAAGTTTCCACGAAGACTTTTTAACAGCAGGACTCAGACCAAACCAGCACGACAGTGTAATCAGTCTGCAGTGGTACCATGAGCTCACTTTTGAGAGTCTTAGCCACCTGCATTCCAGTCAGAGCAGCACCGAGCCCGAGAAGACAACTTCGTTTGAGATGACGGAGACACGGGATCTGGCCATCACAGGTGAAGTGTGAATATTTCCATGGAAACCTGTGATCCTCAGATAAGTTACAGATTCATTAGTTTTTTCTGATGTGTCACAGAACACATGCACCTCAAAAGTGAGAGTTGGTAAGGTAGGTCCCGTCGGCTCCTTCTTCTACTCTGTTCAAGTGGCAAGAAGGGTACTGTGAGAGGTTCGTCCCAGCTAGTGTGGCCACACTGGTGTGGTGTAGAAGACTGGGCAATGGTTATGACCCAAGGTATCATTGGGACAATCACTGCGTGGCCCAAGCATTGACTTTCATCACTGGCTTGATTAAAGAGTCAGCTGGAGCTAATGTGGTGGTAGGCAGGTGGGACACCACTTCAGGAACATTACTGGCTCACTGTTATACCTCAAATCCTCCAGAATCCAGAAGTTCTCTCCATTTGTCCAGGAGTTGTTTACTTTGATGCAGAGTCAGAAGAGACTGGAGACAGTTGTCCACATAAAAGGCAGGATGGACAAACTCATACACATCTTCACTCCCCTTTCAGTGGTCCGGGACCCGTCGCTGTGAGGAATAAGTGTCGCAGCAAGGGTTGCCGGTGGTCCCAAATGGCAATTTGGTGACTTACAAGTGCCATTTATTGTACAGATCAGGCGGTCACTCCTGCTGTCTATCCCTCCACAGGAAGTTGAGCAAAGGTCTTCACCTTACACCTGAAGGCTAAGTGTGCTGCCTGGTAGTAGGAGGCCATTTAGGGGAGTCAGGTTTGAAACAACTTCTACTAGTCTACCACTCGATACTGGTTAGCACTCTAACTAAACTGGAAAGATTTAAAGTAAATCTGGGATGAAATACGGCGGAGAAGCTAACCCTAGAAGCTAATGGTATAATGAGTCAAGTGGGCTCACTGCCCCCTGAGTCGGCTGCACCAACCCACCACGCCATGCTCTTTGACCTGGTAAGTAGTCCTGTGACGACACATCGTTTATTCAGCTCTTTGGTCTGATGCAGAGCAGCCTGTGTTGCCCTCCAAAGTCAAAGTCAAAGGCGGCTGATACCCCAGGGAAGCCTTGAACGATGAGAGCCCTGTAGCTAGCTGGGAACTCCACGTGGAAGGATTGGAGGACACCACACACCGAAGGGAGGCTCCCAGCTCGCTGCTGGTCTGCAGGTAAAAACCAGAGGAAAGACTAGCCAGGGGTCCCGGGACAGTGCAAAACTCTTTCCATATACTGGAGGTGAACTGAGGACCACAATCCGACACGATATCGATGGTTGTTGGTGTGAGACAATCCTTTATCATCTGGATCTTTGCTGGGGCAGCCCTAATTTGTCCTTTCTCAACAATGTAGCTTACAAAGGAGACGGAGTCAACATGAAACTTTCCCTCCACAGACTGGTTATCTAGGAGATGTTGCAGCACCAAACGGATATGTGACTCGTGTAAAGAAAGAGATTTGGGGTAAATCAGAATGTCATCTAAATAAATTAAAACAAACCTATTGAGGTAGCGTCTTAGCACGTGGTTGAGCAGGGCTTGGAAAACGCTCACCAGCTGAGCTTCCTGTTGGACAAGAGAGTGCTGAACGGAGTCCAAGCACTCTGTCATAACCTTTGAGCAGACGGACTCAAAAGCGAGACCCAGGATGCCAGTTCAGCGAATTTATTTACAGTGGAGTGCAGGTACTATTTACAGTGTCTATCAAAAGGGGAAAAATCCATTTACAACAGTCCGGTAGATTTATCCTCCGTCTTCAAACAGGACAATGAAATGGAAACCTCTCCCCTCTCTCCTCTCAACAAAACCCTCCACGAGTCAAACATATCAGTCTCCTGGACAGACGAGAGGATGGATGAGGAAAAGGGGAACATGGAAATAGGTGGTTTAACGCTCAAGCGATGGCTGAAAGAACGTCCTCTGTATTTAAAGGAACGTCAGATGAGGAACAGGTGAGTTGATTACTGCAGGTGTGTCACTGGTCAGAGGGAGGAGCCCCGGGGGGATCGTGGCCCTGAAAGATGTGGTGTGGTTATCGCACATACACAGAGAGAAAAGAGAGAGCCGAGGGAGAGATGGCGGGAGTACCAGGAGGAATGGATGATCATGACAACTCAACTGCATTAAATTAAATGTTTCCTTCTGAGAGCAAAACTCGTGTAATACACATGGAAATAACTACAGCAATTTATGTGTACCCACCATTCATCCTTAAGGTTTTACATTTCCAGCTGTGTTTGTGTGTCTGCAGAGCAGCATCAGTTCCAGTTGAGGTGCCACATGTATCAGGCTCGTGGTCTGATCGCTGCTGACAACACTGGCCTGTCAGATCCCTTTGCTCGAGTCACCTTTCAGTCACACAGTCAAACCACCAATGTAAGTGTGTGTGTGTGTGTGTGTGTTTGTGTGTGTAGAAAAAAAAATTAAAGGAACACTTAGAAAAAAGATTCCCGCTGGGAAAAAATAATGTGGTATCTATACTAATATGCACTGGGTAATGTGTTAAGCTGGGCTCACACTCTGCGATTTTTGGCCCATTTTGAGCCGATTTTTGAGTCGTGCGACCGTTTTGGCGATCGGCCCGGTTTTGGCCTTCATCGTGCGTCGTGCATCGTGTAGTATATGCAGTGTTGGGGAGTAACGGAATACATGTAGCGCCGTTACGTATTTAAAATACAAAATATGAGTAACTGTATTCCGTTACAGTTACCGTTTAAAAAGGTGGTATTTAGAATACAGTTACTTTGTTGAAATAAATGGATTACACGGCGGTACTTCCCTGTTTCATATTGTGGCGGGTCAGGACTGTTTGGGTTTTGTTTGACAGCTACGTTCTGTTGTTCCAGGCGGCAGCGTTACGGTTGCCATGGTTACAGGGTGACGCTCTCTCTCTGCGTGTTTCCTGGGTGAGAGAGCGCCTGTTGTTGTTGTTGTGCTAAGCTAACAGGCAGAATGCTACATGTATAGCTCTGAAGAATGTAGCATCATAGGCAGTGTAGTCCGTGCTGCAGGGAGAATGGACTGCCATACCCGTTATGTGTCTGTGAGCGAGGGAGGGAGAAAAAGGAAAAGTACGAGCTGTCATCGAGCAGAAACGGGAGCTGGAAGCATGTAAATATAATAATAACCACTGCAGCCAAGAAGAGAGCCTGACGAGCCCAGTTGTAAGTAAGCTATTAAGACTCGACTGTACACCGTGTTCGTGTTTTCCTCCGAAACAATAAGTTCTGTTGGAGCAGCCTTTCAACGCCTCTCTCTGTCTCTGCTAGCAAAGTTGACCCAGACAACAAAGTAAAGCTAGTTTTCAGCTACGAGCCGACACAGAACCCACCGTATTAGCCAGAGGTCCCTTTACTACGGTTCGGAGCCGCGGACCTTCAGTAACAGTAATAAATCACAGCAATAGTACATTCATGTAGTTGTAAACAGCATGATAATATATTAAGTAATCCAAAGTATTCAGAATACGTTACTCTCATTGAGTAACGTAACGGAATACGTTACAGAATACATTTTGAGACATGTATTCTGTATTCTGTAATGGAATACATTTGAAAAGTAACCTTCCCAACACTGAGTATATGTGGGGTAACGAGAAGCGATTAACACCTCACGACCAGCTCCCGATCATCAATCGCTTGGTCGTGAGGATGTCACCGCAGTTTCTCACACTGCGCACGCGCAAACACAAATGTCAGCGAAAAAGACCGCGCAGCACGGCACAGTGTTGCCAACTTAGCGACTTTGTCGCTATATTTAGTGAGTTTTCAGACCCCCTTAGCGACTTTTTTTCTAAAAAGCGACTAGCGACAAATCTGGTAACTTTTTCTGGTGTTATCGGAGACTTATTTATGACGACTTTTTGACGTGAAAGCGTGTATCGCTCTTACTCTCAACAAGCAGCGGTGCTGCCTTGGGCACCTCACCCGTGCCAAAGCGCTCACAGGCGGAGGATAGTCCTCCCCCAGCTGCAGGAGATGTTCACACCTGTGCGTCCAAACTGCAAATGAATCGCGCATGAGCGAAGCCGCTGCTCTCGCACTGACTGTAACGCCGTCAGTTCTTCTTTTACTGTTATGTTGTTTTGTGGATCACAAGGTTTAAAACTACTTATAAACACACACACACACATAAAGTAACTCTCCCAGAGAGCCAATTTCAGGTCACTTTTGCCGGTCCAAGCCTGGATAAAGGAGCAGGGTTGGAATTGTGACATTGAAAAACAATAATTGCTGAAAGAAATTTAATTTGTAGTTCTAAATAAATTCTAAATGTATTTAGGACGTTTTTTACTCACTTTATGTCTCTTCCACGATGTTATTTCTCTCTCCAACAACGTAGGTTACAATTACATTAGCATGACCAATTATGCAAATTAGGTGATGACGTCATTTGGCGACTTCTAGCGACTTTTAGGACAACCAATAGCGATTTTCCTTACTGAGGAGTTGGCAACACTGGTGCAGCGTGTGTTCTGGACACAAGCGATGGAGGCACTTGTAGAACTTTTCGAGCCTTTTCGATGTGGCATCACCAAATTATCACGACCACAACAACCGTGAAAATAGTTGGATGGACATCGCTGCTCAATCACAGCTGCCTGATCATGTTCTTCATTAGCAATTTAGCAAAGTTGATGGCGGTGTGTGTCTGTGTGAGTGAAAGACAGAGAGGGAGAGCGAGCGACAGAATTTCTGTTATAACCTTCATTTTATGGACGCACAGTGTGAGCACTCGGGTCGCATCAGAGCATCGTGACCTACGAACTTCTAACCCCTGCGAGTCAATCGTGCAGTTTGAGCAGGAGCTGAATCGCGCGACTGAAAAAATCGCACAGTGTGTAACAGTTCTGTAAAGGTTCTCAATCATGCAGGTCGTGGCGAGCTAAAGAGCTTGGAAAGAAAAGCGACTTCTTTAAGTTTCTTGAAGATGTTCACCTGTCATCCGAGAAGCTTCAGTATTGGTAGAGCGTCCCAGATTTGGCACCGTGAAGCCCGAGAGGCATTTGCTGTTTGCATCTAGAGACTGATTAAAAAGTATTCCTTTAATATTTTTGAGCAGTATATTTTGTCTGTTTACAACATGTGTTTCCATTTGTGGAAAGATGATAATTAGGTAATAGATGATAACGTGGTTCATTACAATATGTCCAAATGGTGGTCAGACGGTTAAAATGTTAAAACGGACACACAGTGCTTTACAGATGTGTGTGGGACTATGTAGCCATAAATACTCCTTCATGGCAGCAGCATGTCCTGGTTGGCTTCGTTCGGTAGGTTAATGCGCCCTGCCAAATTGTAAATGTCAAATTCAAGCACCCCAGTCTGACTCAACATTTGAGGATATGCAGGTCCAACTTGGACCTTCCTGGACTTCCAGAATTTGCTGCTTTCGTTTGCTTTCCATCTGGTCTTGTCCAAGTCTGATTGCTTGGTGATACTGTGTTGTCAGATTATCAGTCAGACTCTCAGTCCTACATGGAATCAGTGTTTGCCAATGAGCCGTCTGCTGCTGAGTGGAGATTTGCAGTATATCCAGCGAGAGCCGCCACATGTCCTCATAGAGGTGTATGATGACGACGCACTGGTAATCCCTAATTCAAATAAAAGTTATTTGAACTATTATTTTTAGCTGTGTTCCTGCCTGACTCTCCCCTCTCTGAGCTCACTCTGGTGTGTGCAGGGAAAGGCTGAGTACCTGGGAGCCACAGTGGCAGTGCCCGAGGTCTGTCTGTCCTCTGCTCCCTACACGCCTCCAACTCTGCAGTACAACGCTCTGCACTGTGGGAGCCAGCCAGGGGGAGAATTGCTGGCTGCATTTGAATTGCTGCAGGTCAGTCTTTTAAATAACCATGCATGCTCCATCATAATATTGCACGACTGACTCCTGACTGAAATCTTATTATGATTGTGTAGATCTCACGTTCTGAACAGCAGAGTCTGCCAGACTTAGAGGAACAAGATGGAGGCATCTACACAGTTCCTGCATATATCAGGCCTGTCCTCAGCACCTACAGACTAGAGGTTTGAGTACATGAATGTGTGCATGTGTCTGGACCACTTTCTCACCACTCCCCCAAATAAATATATAAAAACTGTATTTTTTTCAATAGGTATTATTCTGGGGTCTGAGGGAGCTGAAGAAAGTCCAGCTTCTGTCTGTGGATAGGCCACAGGTACAAACACAATCTTTACAATGTACCTGTGTTCTCTCTAGGACCTGAAATGCTGGTGTCCAGGATCACAACAAGCTTAATTACTATCTGTCTTTCTCTAGGTCATTATAGAGTGTGCTGGTAAAACGCTACGCTCTTCTGTTATTCAGAAGTACAAGTCCAACCCAAACTTCACCACACTCGTTGATGCCATCGAGCTGGTGAGACAAACAGATTTCTAACATTTTAAAACTGGAGCCCAGCCAATGCTCAGGGCTGGTACTGATTTTCATTTTCAATTCAATTCAATTCAATTTTATTTATATAGCGCCAAATCACAACAAAAGTTGCCTCAAGGCGCTTCATAGATACAGAGAAAAACCCAACAATCATATGACCCCCTATGAGCAGCACTTTGGCGACAGTGGGAAGGAAAAACTCCCTTTTAACAGGAAGAAACCTCCAGCAGAACCAGGCTCAGGGAGGAGCGGGGCCATCTGCTGTGATTGGTTGGGGCGAGAGAAGATCATGCAATCATTTTGCATCAATGATTTTCAAATAATCAAGATGTGATTGAAGTTCAGACTTTCAGTATTATTTAGGAATTAGATCCATTGTAAACAGTACAGTGTAGTGTGGGTTATCTATAGTATCTCAGTTTATATCAGCAAATACAGCACAAGATGCTGTCCATTTACAATCATATTGTTTTACTCACTGCTTACTTTATTTATTTTAATAGCTCTGTAATTTTGTTAGGTAATACTTAACGTGCATTACTACCTTCACAGTAAACACAGGTGAGACCCAAGTGCTGCTACCAACGCCACAGTCAGAAAGTAGCTCAGCTGGAAGGTCGAGTTTGTGACCTCGACCGAATCCTGGAGAATTAACTTCTGACAGATTCATTCTTCATTTTGAAGCAAGTCGTGTTATTTCCGTTCACAAAGAGGACACATGGTCCAATTTTGGAGCCAAGTCTCGAGTGCACACCTGTACCATGCAAACACTTCAACTAAAATCAGAACACAATTTGGTAAAAAAGTAACCATCAACAGCTCTTTAGAGACTGGCATTTTTCTCTGAAATGTGCAAAAATCACACGACTACTCAAGAAAAAATAATGTAGTCGTAGTTATAAACTTTTTTTTCTCCAAAATATTTGGACAAAATATAACTGAATTAATACTTAATAATCAACTGACTGTACTTGTGATACGTAACCATCTCAGAACCTGTCATGCATTCATAGAGAAAGACTTTCAGTCTTAGTTCTACTCGATCTCACGGCTACTTTTAATTTCTATCACAGAATTCCACAAGATTTCTTTATTTAGCACAGTGGTTCCCAAACTTTTTTTGCTAGGCCCCCCTTTGTTTTACATGAAAAATGTTTGCCCCCCCCCCCCCCCTCCAATCACGCACACCCATATTTTGCTCCATTGCTGTTTATTTCACACCTCAAGCATTTAGTAAACAATTAAGCAAATACAAGTAATCTGCAATAAATTACATAACAATAATACATAACAATAAATAGTAATTACTAGTCCCTCTATTTAGAAAGGCAGAGGTGTCACAGTGTAATTATTTTACATGTAGTTGTTTTTTTCCTGTGTAATAATATTCAACATTGCTATCAATACATTTTTCCAAAAAATGCCTCTCTGAGCAAAATAGGTTTAAAAACATAAACAGCTGTGGGATCCTGTTTGTCCGTGATTTAGACAGGGGGAACAAATCGAGGCAGGATCAGCCTGATGTTATTTGTATCCCGCTGTAACTTTACTGTAAATAGAGCAAACATCTCCAACATGTCAGGAGTAGTTAGTCATTACAAAAAGTGTTTGTGAACTAAAAATCAAGAATGTGGGATCCTGTTTGTCTGTGATATGAACAGCCCAGCGCTGCTCCTGACGCAGGGAAAAGCAATTAAGCAAGGGAGACCTACCTCGGCACTTGTGCAGGTGAAGCCAAAGGGAAGATTTGCTTCACCATATTTTCTAGTCTTTGGCTTAGAATGAAGTTGGCCCTGTGATAGCAGTGTCCAAGCGTTGTTTTTGTTTTTTGTTTTTTTCCCTTTTCATACCGCGCCCCCCTGCAATGGCTCTGCGGCCCCCCTACGGGGCAGGCCCCACACTTTGGGAAGGTCTGATTTAGCACATGACCCTTTAAAGTCTTTAAAGTCTTGCAAAAACTAAAAGGGAAATGCGACATATATGGCACGATCCTGGGTCTTATGACCCGGCGGTTTTTCTTGTGTTTTGTCATTTTGTATTGAGTCCACCTTGTTAGTTTACAGTCCTTGTCCCTAGGTGGTTATGTTTAGCTTCTGGTTGTTAGATCTCCCCGTGTCTTTGCTCCTGTATCATCCTCTGTGTATCTGTGTTCATATAGCTCTGAGTTCCTGTTCCTCGTGTTTTATTCCATGTTGCCCGTTATCTCTGTGCCCTCTCTCTCTGCATCTCTGTGTTCTTCCTGTGCTACGTTTAAGGTCCGCGTATTGGGTCAGTATTTTCAGTTCCGTGTCCTTCCTGTCTCGTTATGCGTAATTGTCCTCCGCTGTGCTCGCCGTGTGTTCCCATATCCCTCATTACCTTCTGTGTATTTATGTCAGAATCTACCTCTGTTCTGTGTCGCGTCGTCCCCCAGTGTTGTGTGCATTTCCCCGTGGTTTACCCGTGCCTCCTTGTGAGTTACTTTTAGTTTGTCCCAGTGTAGTTTCGTATTGCCCTTTACCTCTCTGTTAATAAAGTTTTGTTGCACAGCACATCATGACAATATACACTGATATATAGGAACATTTACCCATATCTAAGAAAATAACAACCAAGCCGTTATCAACCGTCATAAATTATTGACCCTATATTCATGTTCAAGCTGTCTTCAAGTGAATCCATGATCATTTTCAAGTTTTATAGCTGCAGCTTTTTGAAATTATAACATCCTAGAAATCACAAGACTTTCCACATTCGCTGCATCAGGACAAATTCAAGACTTCAAACAAAATGGAACTTGTTTTCCGCAGACGCCCCCATGTTCTTATTAACCCTCTCGAGGCAGGCGTTGCCGATTTGCAACAGTTAAGAACTAACAACCTGATTATCCCACATACATATTGTATCAGTTTGTTTTACTCAGAAGTACCACTGCAGGACTTGGTTGCGCATTAGCAACAAAAAGTTTCATTTGAGCCTGAGAGGGTTAAACATATTCTCTGGTATATCGAGATCCCTCCACCCTGTTACATATTCCGTATGTATGGGGTAGGACCCCCCTGGGTCCTGGCATGTGGATACTTCTTTAAGACACTCTGGCTGGCCTGGCCACACCCACAGCTTACCTATAAAACAGCTGTGCGACCTGAAACCGGTGATCATTTGATCTGCAGTGAAGACTCTGTTATTCAGAGAACCGAGGTTACAGAGTAACCGTATGTTCTCAGGTGTCTGTGATTATTTCCACATGATGTGGCTGTATGGCTAATATGCCCTGCTGTATATGTAGCCCTTAATGTAGCCACATACATAGCTAATAATAACAATAATAATAATAATAATAATATTATAAGATTTTTTAGTAATAGGATTAAATTTGGAGCCTCTTTTCAAAAGAGTTTTCTTTTTATTGTTGTGTTTTTAGAAAAACTAATTAGACAGATTCAGATTGGATCAGGCCCAGAGTTCATTTCCCAGCTCATGCTGTCTGGATCTGTTCATAATCGCTTCATTTTTCCAGACTCTGCTTACTACACTAAAAATGTCTCATCCTCCCAAAACTAAAATCTAATGTTTAAGATCTCTAAAACCTGAGACATGTCTCAGGCTCATGTCTCATGGCTTCACTGATTAACAGAGGGGGTAAAATTAAAGCCATTGTGCACTTAAGAAGAAGTACAAATACTTGTGTTTCTTAAATAACTAATCATGTGATTCAGGTGTGTTGACCCAGGATAATGTCTAAATCCTGCAGGACGCCGGCACTCAAGGCCTGGAGTTGCCCACCCCTGCTTTATGTAATGTAACTCTGACCACGAACACCACAGCCACAATAAAGTTGGGTCTAAAAATCTATATTATTTATTTATTACTGATGCTCATTTGGGAAACAAAGACAGTAGACACTATTGGAAAACTTTCGTACAGAAAGCTCAGGGTTAACGCTGAAGTAGCTCAGAAACAGAAGGTAAGAGACGAGGTTGGAGGAGCAGAATCCAAACGAGGCTGAACAAACCTGTTGTCAACTAAGCAAGGAATTAAAGGCACAAATATAAGAAATTCAATACAGTTTTATTTATGTTTGGTATATAACAATAATCCCATCAAGGCACTTTTATTGTAAGGAAAGAAACTACACAATAGAGTGAAAACCCCAACAAACGACTCCCTATGAGCAAGCGCATAAACACAAGGTTAAATTTCAACAGTACATAATAAAGAACCACAATGGTCTAAAATACAGAAGAAACCTCAAATCTCAAACCCTGGAGTAGGGCTGGGCGATATGACCCAAAATTCATATTGTGATATTTTTTAGCTGGATGGCGATATAAGATATATATCTCGATATTTTTTTAAAGCCATAAAGTAAGAACAAAAAGAGAGTTCTTAGTCAAAACTGTTTCCCAGATGTCACACAGGCACTTTTATTAACATACAGCAATACATAAAAAAAACTACTCAAAAATAAATTATGAGCATTTATTAAATAATAATGCTCCGTAAATAAAATAAAACTGTTGTTTTTGTGCATAACAAAAAGCTCACAATTGTGCAGTCAAAATGTAAACTAACAGACGCTGAGCATAATAACAAAGATTTCACAGCTGCTCTGTTCCCAACTTCTACTGTGTGACTGACAGCCTGGAGTTTGAAATCTGCTTCATAACCACGTCTCTTAACAGGTGCTATTTATGGTCCTTAAACACACACAATACGGTAATATTACGTTTAAGCACAGTACGTATCACTCCGCGAGGCTCCTGCCTACGGTAGCCGTAATGCTCCGACAATCCATCAAGCGGTGCAGCTCCGTAGCTTAGCAAAGTCGTACTAAAACATTTTTGACAGATTGCTGAGCGCTGTGTACCACATAAAATTGGTTCGCGGTCATTAAGCACAACGAGAATTCATACAAAAGGTGCGCTGTCAACTTTTGGATTTTAGGCTGTGCAGCCCCTCTGGACTGCATGGCGTTAGCGCGGTTAGCTCGTTAGCGTGGTTAGCTCGTTAACACGTTGACGCTGTCCAGCCCCACGCACGGGCAGTGTTGCCAACTTAGCGACTTTGTCGCTATATTTAGCGAGTTTTCAGACCCCCTAAAAAAAGACGTGAAAGCGCATATCGCTTTTACTCTCAACAAGCAGCGGGTGCTGTAACGCAGTCAGTTCTTCTTTTACTCTTTTACTCTTATGCTGTTTTGTGGATCACAAGGTTTTAAACTACTTATAAACACACACACACAAAGTAACTCCACCAGAGTGCCTATTTCGGGTCACTTTTGCCGGTCCAAGCCCGGATAAAGGAGCAGGGTTGGAATTGTGACATTAAAAAAACAATAATTGCTAAAATAAATTTAATTTGTAGTTCTAAATAAATTCTAAATGCATTTTGGACGTTTTTTACTCACTTTATGTCTCTTCCACGATGTTATTTCTCTCTCCAACAACGTAGGTTACAATTACATTAGCATGACCAATTATGCAAATTAGGTGATGACGTCATTTGGCGACTTCTAGCGACTTTTAGGACAGCCAATAGCGATTTTCCTTACTGAGGAGTTGGCAACACTGGATGGGGGAGGAGGGGGAGTTGTGTTCAGTGAAGGAGAGAGGCGAGGTAGAGTAACGTTGCCTAAAGACAAAAGTGGACGAAAGAGAGGCAAACTTGTGGCTCCACAACTATAATTATAACGTAACATAGACTATATCGATATAAACGATATTGTCACATCTTATATCTCGTATAAAAATATATCGATATTTTTAAAAAACTCGATATATTGCCCAGCCCTACCCTGGAGCCAGAGACCACGACAGGACTGCTTGGGTTTTCTCTCTATTGTTGAAGGTATTTACCAATATAAAGTGTCTTGAGGTGACAGGTGGTCTGTAAACTGAATCAGCTGTGATGAGTTAATACTGACCTATTTCTGCATTGACTGAATTTGTGAAAAACACAACCGTGGAACTGTGTACAACTTAAAAACCTGCACTCTGTTACTGTCCTGTAGGAGTTACCAGAAAACGAACATCTCCATCCTCCGCTCAGTATCACGGTTGTTGACTGGCGTGCTTTTGGTCGCAGTACGCTCGTTGGGAACCACATCATCAACAACCTCAAAGCTTTCAAACCGATTCCACTTCCAGCCCTTCCTGCACCCATACAGACACACAAACCACCCAAAGACATCAGCACCCCTGGACCTACCATGACAGTAGAGCCACACAGTGCTGAGGGTAATGCTAGTGTGTGTATTTGTCCATTACATAATTATTTGACATGCATATTATATCAACTAGTTATGATCCATGTGCATCATGGAGAACAATGGCAGTCTTGCAGAGGATGGTATTTGGAAAAGATCACCTGATGCAAATGAACCACAAAATGATTATAAAGAGGTAAAAACAACAACAACAACAATGGCATTGGGGTCAAAAGCAGTCACTACATTTTCCTGTAAAACTGACCATTCTTGTACACGCATAAGGACTGTGCTAGATTAACAACTTGCTTAATGAATAATTACTTAAATCATATGTAATTAAAGGACAATCAGACTGTGGTTCACGTAATAGAAACACCCTTGTTGGTCAACCTAGACAGACTGAATTACCTGATGTGTCAATGTGCCGTTTGTCCGATTCCCTCCTACATATTCCTTTTTTCAAAAAGATTTTCTTTTGAGGATATTTCCAATAGTAGGTTCACATGACAGCATCCTAAAAGCTGCCTCTTGTCCACCAGGACGGTCACAGGATTCTCCAGAGACTAGTTCGGCTGTAGTGGCTAACCAAGATTTCCGGATCACTGTAGAGGATGAACCCCTACCACCCGCTCCACCACCTGCTCCACCCATTCCCAAGCAAGAAGCCAGGAAGAAAAAGATGACAGTTAGTTCACACAATAACAAATGTTTCTGTCAGTCACATTAACTGCTCTCTATACATTTTTCAAACGTGTATATATGTTTTAAATCCAGGAGAGCAGGGCAAAGTCCACTCGTAGCCGTTCCACCAAACGCAGGAAGCGGACTATCGCAGATGAATCAGCTGAGAGCGTCATCGACTGGTGGTCCAAATACTACGCCTCAGTAGAGAGAGAGGTATCTAAGATTGCTGGGCTGTTGTCTGAAAAGATCAAACAATTATTTAAGTCGTTTTCAACATATGCTTCCCTGATTATGTTCCAGATCAAACGATGGGAAAACTCGCCATTTTCCGAGGTCTCCAAAGGTACATATGATTAGTGCTTTGTGAGCAGCTGCTTGTGTTTTGTTCAGGGTCAAGGGTTAGTATCAGAGGACTGGCTTCCTATTTTGCAAGGTGTGAGTGACACAGTTTCCTAAATTTGGGAAAACTGAAAAATCTGAAATCATCAAATTGGGTAAAAACTCAATCTATCTTACCTCTCCTCTCCCAGTTTGGATTCAGGATGATGGTATCCAGATTTAGCATAAAAAAGCTTATAGTTGGGGTCTGATCATTCTTTTCACTTTGCACATGTTTACAGACAACTTCTGGACGTTTACATCGATATTAGTAATTATTAAACTGTCTCTCTCCCATAGTGTGCCTTTTGTCCTGCCTCCCTCCGCTGTCTTCTCTTTCCCCTCATCCCAACCGGTCGCAGAGCAGAGCTGCCCCTGCCAAAGATCTATCAGTGCGTCCTTCCTGTTGAAAAGGAGTTTTTCCATTGTTGCTAACTAGGGCTGCCACAAACGATTACTTTGATAGTCGACTAGTCACCGATTAATTTTGCGATTAGTAGACTAATCAGATCATCATCCATTGGACGTAAAACTACAGCTTATTGCACCAGCAGCATCTGCTCTTATATAACTATCATTAGCTTACAGCTTTAAGTGTTTAAGGTATGTGCTAACTAACAATAAAGACAAGTTGATAGTTTATTAAATTTTAATGAAATCTGCAGATTGTTTCGGTGAAGTTTAATAAACTCCTTGCTATCTAAAATATAACAGGACACCGGAGTAAATTCTCGAGCATCTCACACTTCTGATAATCAGCTGTCTGCTTGATGTTTATTCAGCTGTGTAAAAACTATAACTTTAATCTCAGCCAAACCGATTTACTCAGGAACAAATAAAATACTGAAAAAAGCCAAACAATAACATTTTAAGTTATCTAAGTGACTTATATATCATGTTTAATCTGAGTAGCGAAAGACGGCGGTGGGTTTGAAAACGATTAGCCGGGAGTCCGGTGTTCTCACGGCTCTAGTGAGCCTAGCCCCCGGCTAGCTATCGAGCTAGTGGGTAACAGACGTCTCCGAAAACGTCGGAGCGCTTTTGAAAATATGCGGTGTCTTGATAAACTGAGCAGATATTTGAGGTTTACACAGCTACATTCTCGCCTGAAAATAATAATAAGAATAATAAGAGTAATATTAAAACTAACTAGCTGCCGCCATTGTTGGAAACTGAGCTGGGCTGCGCTATGAATTCTGGGAACAGAGCTACTTCTTCTTTCGGGGTTTAACGGCAGCTGGCATCCTTGTACATGCAGTGCTGCCATCTTCTGTTTCAGTCTGTTATTACACTCTTAAATCCTACTACTTATTCCTGCGTCTTTTGTGATCTTACAAAGCTTCAAACAACGCGTCGACTATTAAATCAGTCGTCGACGATTTTGATAGTCGACGTAATCGTGACTAGTCGACTAATCGTGGCAGCCCTAATGCTAAGTACTTGCTCATAGTTGATCGTCTGAGTGTTCAGGTTTTCCCTGGAGTATTGTAGGATCTTTACCCTACAATAGACGAGGAACAATTTCATAAATGTGCCTTGTGTGAACTGAATAATGTGCAGAAAATAGCCTCTAACCACTCTCAGTCATTCTTCTTGTGATTTGATTGTGAGAAAAAGTATTTTTGACCCACCATCTTAAGTGTCTGGACCATATATAAAAAATGAGAACACAAAACTGAAGCCAACATTTTCAGTTTCTAGGTGCTACCATGTTGCATTTTTGGAGTCTGCACAGTGGGGACTTGAGGTGGAGTCGTGGAAGTCTTTATGTAGCCTGGTTACTCTGTTTCCAGTTTTCAATTTAAATTCGTAATGCCTCAAAAATCCTAAAGGTTCTAACAAAAGATGACTATCAAGTAGATCATTATAGCAAATGGTCCACTTGGGAAAGTAAATCTGTTGGGCATTTTTTGACCTTCAGACAACAATTCTGATACATTTCCGGACAGAAGAGGGAAAAAACCAGCAGCTGTGCAGGCGAAGAACCAGACACGTGAGGAGGTTTGCCAACACTTCTGTTCGACGTTGTGCCTAGTCCAGCAGTTTCTCCAGCTCCCTGCACCTGCTCCACCATCTGTGCCTCCATCATGCCAAGACCAAACGCTCAGCAGTTAATGAGCATTTTGACACGATATCTCCCAGTAATAACTTACATCTTCTCAAATCAGAGAGGAGGGTTAGGCTCTTTTTTACCAGGTTTAGGTAACAGAGTAATGATACCTTGTTTCATGGTTGACATCAAATTAATGTTTTCTATACTTTCATTTAGGGTATTAAATAGTAGGTTTTTAATGGATTTTTTTTAATTTGAGGTTAAACAAATTAAACTCATTGAATCACTGAGATCTGTTGACTGTTAATGAACCATGTATAATGCAAAAGTGCACCTTCGTCTTCATCTTTGTTGCTTCCTGCATCTGAGACCACAGAGCTTCTCTGGCTTGTTTATCTGCCATGGGAAGTCAAAGGAGCTTGCAAAGAAAAGCGTCTGGACTTCTTTAAGTTACTTGAAGACGTTTCACCTCTCATCCGAGAGGCTTCTTCAGTTCTAAGGTCAAATGGTGGAGAGTCCCAGACTTAAACCTGGTGGGAGTTTCCCCCCACAGAGGGACAAAGGACCCCCTGATGATCCTCTAATCGCCTGAGCCAAGGTGTGGAACTGGGTGTGGGTCCCAATCAGCCAGAGTTTCGGGTGAGTTCATTGTGAAACCTGGCCCCACCTTATCATGCGAATTCCTGAGGTCAGATGGCCCAGGGTGTGAGTGGGCCTTAAGGCGTCTGGGAAGGGATCTCAAAACTGGATTATAGATGGCAGAGAGTTGGTGTCGTAAACCACCGCCTCTGTTCAAAGATGGTCGCTCACAGTGGACATAGATGGCTTCTTTCACTCCTCTTTCAAACCATCTGTCCTCTCTGTCCAAAATGTGAACATTGGCATCCTCGAAAGAGTGTCCTTTATCCTTAAGATGCAGATGGACAGCTGAATCTTGTCCTGTGGAGGTGGCTCTTCTGTGTTGTGCCATGCGCTTGTGAAGTGGCTGTTTGGTCTCTCCAATGTAGAGGTCTGGGCATTCCTCGCTGCACTGTACGGCATACACCACATTGTTAAGTCTGTGTTTTGGCGTTTTGTCTTTCGGGTGAACCAGTTTTTGTCTGAGTGTGTTGCTGGGTCTGAAGTACACCGGGATGTCATGCTTGGAGAAAACCCTCCTGAGTTTCAGTTTAAAACGACTACAAGAAGACAACTCTGTCAAAGTATTGTTTTCTGCGATAACCTAAAAATCATGAAATTGGGAAATATCAATTGGTACGCACTGGTTTTAGAAATAATCACCCCTTTTCTCCCCACTGACCCACACACACTGTTGTGCATTGCAGCTTTGTCGTACCACAGCTTGCTCAGCGATGGAATAGAATCTTTGGGTAAGGATTAAGATCTGCAAAAAAAGAGACAAAAAGACTTGAAAAAAGATACAACGCCGTGTCATTGAGGGTCATTTTTACTTTCTGGGAGTTGAGGTTCTGGGAACTGTCTGGTTTTGGTGCTACGATCCTGCAGACAGGTTTTAGCAGCTCTGTTTTGGCTAGTTTATGTTACTGGATGTGGTCCTCTCACTGCATGATCTGATTGGTATGACTGGATATTTAAGATGGCAGCATTTGAAAGATGTGACAAGTTCTTCTGAAAAACCCTGCAAGCGAATGACTGCAAATGTCGTTAAATAACAGACAACTTTTGAACTGTTGCTTCTGGTGAATAGGACAGTTCTGAGCTCAGGGCATGGCACTTCTTAACTAAGCTCGGTGGCTCACTTTGTTACCTGCTGTTAGTCACATTTTCAATATGATTTCTGCTGTGTTTGAAAATATGCCTCGTCTATTCAGTCAGCAGCCAGTCCGATGGAGATAAGAAGAAGAGGCAACAGAAAGGAAAGGGAACGAGCGTCAGTCCCCACACCAAATTAGCTACACTCAAGGTAATGTTTTTCAGAGATGATACAATTCTTGTGCAGGTTTACTGGGCCCTGTTATGCTTTTACTATCCAACCAAAGAATAAAAGGGGTACCATATGCTAGAAAGAAACGCTTGAGTGACTCTGATCTTGGCTCTGCAGCTGTACAACAAGGAGTTGGAGTCAGAGTTTGGGTCCTTTGATGACTGGGTGAAAACATATGAGTTGTTCCGAGGGAAAGCCAATGAGGAAGAGGGATCCAATGAGGAGAGGTTTGTTGGAAAGTTTAAGGTGAGATACTAAGTAATGTTCTTTGTGGGTACTACTTTGGTACTGCTCAACAACTAGCATATCTACACATGAATCTTCATGCTGTCTCTCAGGGTCGATTCTGCCTCTATAAGCTCGCTGAGGAGGAGAAGGAGGAGGACTGGCATGAAGCAATAGACGCTGGGAGCTTCAGAGTCAACAGAGGAATCCCTCCCAACAGCCCAGTCCAAGTTCTCATACGGGTTTACGTTGTCTGCGTGAGTCCGGCTCACGTGGGAATTTTCTGCTGAGTTCTCTTTGGAATGTTTTACTTGAAAGTTGTAGAATAGTTTTCCACTGAGAAACAAAAAGAGCAGCATTTAGTGAGGCTGACATGATACAGTAGTTGGTACATTGCCTAACGTTTGAGGTTTAAACTGGTCTAGGTCCTTCCTGTGAGGACCTGATTGAAAGCACTTCCTGAATGTGTAGTTACACGTCTGCCTCTCAAAGTGCGTCTGCAGATTTAATTATGTCAAAAGTTGCATGCAAGAAAAAACATAATGACAAGCAGATTATTATTAGTATTGGTCAAGTTACTTAGAAATAGTAATTACTTACTAATTACTGATTACTTCTCCAAAATAACTCATTTTCAAAAGTAATTAGTTACTTTTAAAAAACATGATACACAACCCGAATACGTAATAAAGCAGCAGACCTTTCAGCCCAATTCTATTTTTCTGCATAATCCATCGTTTAAGATGTAATCCAATGAAAAAGTCTCCTTTTAAAAATTGTTTCATGAGTTTTAATCTTTTACCTTTATGCACATTACATCAAGCAAAGTTTAATTATATGCAACAGTCTTTGACTTGAAGAAATTCTCTAACATTTAAACCTATTTTCTGCATATTCCATAAAATAATTTTTGGTGTTTACACTTTTTCAAATAGATGCAAGTAAAACACAGCAAAAATAAATCAAATAAAACATTCAGCAGCTCTTAAATCTGTTGTCACCTGTTTAGCAGGAGTGGGGCGGGTGGAGGTTTGCCCACAGCGGTCATGTCAATGGGGGGATCCGTGGGTTTCTTTGTGAATGTCACGTCCCATGGCAGCGTGCTCGCTGCTCGCTCAGATTTGAAGTTTAATTTTTCTCTGTAGAAGGAAGTTTTCTGAACATTACCTGAGAAAAGTAATCAGACTGCCACACAATCAAATTCCCCTGAGGTAAATTTTACTTCCTGGAGAACTCAGTAGCCTGAGTTTTCCAGGAAGCCATCACACATGAGAGTGCCTGCTGTGCGAGCGATGCCAGAGATTCAGGCTCTCACATCAGCTCTGTTCTCAAAGCTTCATTTTTCAAACAAATGCAGTTTAAAACAGCGCCTATGTTACTCACTGAACCTGTCCATCACAGAGCCTGTGGCGTCACTGTTTTGAAAGTGACCAATCACATCAGGACCTCTATTCCTTTAGCTGCACCACTCTGTGATGGAAACTGGTATTACACAAAAGTATCCATCCATCCATTCGCTTCCGCTTATCCTTTTCAGGGTCGCGGGGGGCGCTGGAGCCTATCCCAGCTGTCATAGGGCGAGAGGCGGGGTACACCCTGGACAGGTCGCCAGTCTGTCGCAGGGCCAACACACAGGGACAGACAACCATTCGCACTCACATTCACTCGCACATTCACACCTAATGGTAATTTGGATTTTCCAATTAACCTATCCCCACAAGCTGCATGTCTTTGGACGGTGGGAGGAAGCTGGAGTACCCGGAGAGAACCCACGCAGACACGGGGAGAACATGCAAACTCCACACAGAAAGACCTGATGGTGGAATTGAACTCAGGACCTTCTTGCTGTGCGGCAACAGTGCTAACCACCGTGCTGCCCCTACACACACAAAAGTACCTTCGTTAAAACTGTCACCACATTTGTTAAACCCATCTGGTCTCATATTCAGAGGCCAAATAGCATTCAGCACCAAGCTCATTAAAAGCTGTAGCAAAGCACCTAATTACATTTCAAACTGCAGCAACCGGTACTTTAATATAGGCTGTCCTTACAGCCCAAACAAGCACTGCAACACTTGACAACCACAAAAGCCCGACTGTGAACACCACAGCGAGGGCGGGAGGATCTCTCGCACAGTCTTCCTCAAGATTTACACTCAGACAATTTCAATTCAATTCAATTTTATTTATACAGCGCCAAATCACAACAAAAGTCGCCTCAAGGCGCTTCATAGATACAGAGAAAAACCCAACAATCATATGACCCCCTATGAGCAGCACTTTGGTGACAGTGGGAAGGAAAAACTCCCTTTTAACAGGAAGAAACCTCCAGCAGAACCAGGCTCAGGGAGGGGCGGGGCCATCTGCTGTGATTGGTTGGGGTGAGAGAAGGAAGACAGGATAAAGACATGCTGTGGAAGAGAGACATTCCAACCGGTGAATCCCTGATTCCCAGTCCCCCGTTACCTAAAGGAGGACTGTACTCTCCCCTTCCTGTGCATGAACATCTCTTACACTTGCCTGTTGATCATGCTTTGGTGACCTCTAAAAGGAGCAGCTGAAATAATAAGAATAAGCAGCAGACATCTTGAACTATAGCATATTTTATAATGGATTAGAATAATTTACAAATAGTGCCCTTAAAAGTACTACTTTTGAGTTCTTTTATGATACCCCTTCTCTTTCCAGGCCTCTAACCTGCACCCAGCTGACCCGGATGGGAAGGCGGACCCTTACATTGTTCTACGACTTGGCAAAAATGAAATCAAAGACAGAGACAACTACATTCCCAAACAGCTAAACCCTGTTTTTGGAAGGTAAATAACTGGTGAAACTTCTCAGGAATTGTCTCACATTTTAAATATGACTTCTTCTATTCTCCTTCTTCCAGATCTTTTGAGATGCAGGCAACACTTCCCCAGGAGTCTCTGCTGTCAGTGTTCATCTATGACCACGACCTGGTGGGAGGGGACGATCTCATTGGAGAGACCCACGTTGACCTTGAGAACCGATATTACAGCAAACACAGAGGCACCTGTGGACTCCCTGCTGAGTATAGTCTGTAAGCCTGGACGTTTGAACTCTTTCAGATCAAAGTCCGAGTTATTTATTCCATTTGGTCACTTCAATAAATTACTATCCTACCTCATAGTTACATTACTTTTTTTCTATTACATTAAACTACCAAATTCAACTAAAGGAGTAGAAATTCCAGGCATTTATATCCATCTACAACCATCGCACTGAAGCATTTCCTGTTCTTTCCTTGTTGTCTGGCAGTGAGGGTTACAATGCCTGGAGAGACTGTTTGAAGCCATCAGAGCTGTTGGCAAAGATGTGCAGAGAGAGCGGTTTGTACGGTCCTCACTTCAGTCCAGGACGCATCATCGTGTCAGATAAAGTCTTCACTGGCAAAACGCTCTTCATGCATGAAGGTAGATATAGGACATTCTAGATCTGCTGCATGATTATTTTTTTAACTTAACATTTGGAAACAGTATTCAGACATTTACTGCATGAGTCCACGTGATACCTTTTAATCAGGTGCAACTCCATCTTTGTAGTCCAAAGCACTTGTCTGTCAGTATGAGTAGGAAAAGCGCTATGTAAAATGTAAGTACAACACAATGTGAGTACAGTTGCATAAGTAACTAGAAAGTGCATTTTATGGAGAAACTGCAGTGTGAATGCTTGAATCTGAATGTATGCACTGAAATGAATTAATTGCTGAATTTTAAGTTAAAAATGTTGAATGAGATAAAAAATACAGAAATTTTCACCTGAAAACAAAAGTGCTGAACTGCTAAAAGCTGACATTCACACAGAAGAAGTTGGAAAATAGCTGAAAATGTTTTAATTGTAAATTAGAAAAACCTAAGAAATGAGAAAAGGAAATTTAGAGTCAGAAAACATCTGAATGAATATTAAAAGTTCATACTCTTTGAATCACTGAATGACTAAAATGTGATCCCTCCACTTGGATCCACACAGTTTAAAAAGTTTACATCTCTGAGCTTTTAAAGACACGGTGTTGGACAGAGAACAACAATGGCTATGATTTGAGGGTAAAATGATGGCTGTAGAGCAAACACTGTGGACACAGCAGCAGTTGAAAGTGAAGACTTTAAGATGAATCTTGGCAGAGTGAGAGAGAGCTCGTTAGGCAGGCAGGTGTGAGCCTGGTTGCTATAGTGACTGCACCCAATGGCTCCCTACACACGCACACAGACATGCGCCTCACTTTTGCTCCTTAAAATGAACAGAAAAGTCAGACCGAAACAAATCCTTCCCAAATGAAAAGTACAGGTCGTATTGACAAAATTCTTTCACCATGACCACCAGCAATGTCCAGTCTACCAAATTCTCAGTTTTCATGCCTGTGGAGTTTATTATATGGACGTGGTGACAGTGTAAAGACAGCCTGTACTTCTGATTTTCAAAAGAACTTTCTGAGCCATTTTAACATTAGAGTCTATGGAAGAGTTGGAGGGAGGAGGCTGTGCATTGGTGACATTTATGAAAGAACCATAACACCTATTACAATAATAAACACATTGGATGAAAGAGGACAGCGATGGCTACGTTTTGAGGGTAAAATCATATCTGTAGAGCAAACGCTGTGGACACAGCAGCAGTTTAAAGAGAAGATTTCAAGATAAATTTTTTTGCTCCTCTCACTCTAGCAGTTGAGCTGTCTCACTCTAGCCCCAACATTCCGTCCCATACACACCCATTATAAACTCTGAAACGGCTGAAAAAACAGCATGAAAGATAGTATAGATCAAGAAAATATGCTGGAGCTAGAACATGTATATAGGAGTCTGATTTGACATTGTCTTGTGTATCTCTCAGACGAGCCAGTGGAGTCCTATGAACACTTGTCACTGAAGATCCTACACCGCTGGGCTGAGATCCCAGGTGTAGGATGCACACTGGTACCAGAGCACATTGAGACCAGAACTCTGTTTAATAAGGCCCGGCCTGGAATGGACCAGGTATGTTTGAGTTTAGTATCCTGGTAAAAAATAATCGTTTTTCATGCATTTACAACCTTTAAGCTTTCTGGGTTTTCTGGGTCAAATGTCTAATTAAAATGCTTATTTTAATATGGTAAAGTAAATTTACTGGGCTGTACTTCATTTCACACCAGTTGTATGAAAAGTTTTCTTTCATTAACTGCCTACATTTGTGTGCACGTACATGTAGGGTCAGGTCCAGATGTGGATAGACATGTTTCCAATGGACCTGCCACATCCAGGACCTCCAGTGGACATTTCACCTCGAAAACCAAAAGGGTGAGACTTACCAAAAACGTAATAAACGTTGTCTGTCAACGTTGTTTTGGGATGCGGTCATTCAAACTCAGATGTGTTTGTGCAGATACGAGCTGCGTATTATCATCTGGAACACAGAGGACGTCATTTTGGAGGACAGCCACTTCCTCACTGGTCAACAGTTCAGTGATATTTACATCAAGGGGTAAAAAAAATCGATTTGTTCCTGGTATTTTTTGGCAATATAAATATCTTTTTAGCTTTGGAAATAATAATTCTCAAACTAAAGTGACGTTTGCTGTCTGTTGTGTAAGCTTCTGTTAGCTATCTCTGTTAGCGAGTTAACGTGTGAGGGCTGCACTGTGTCAACACGTTAGCGCCTTGCAGCCCAAATAGCTAAACTAGCTAGCTAAACCTTTATATAAAAAGCACTGCTAGAAAATCACTCACCTTACCAAATCGACTGTTGTAGCTGGCTGAAAGGTTTAGAAGATGACCGACAAGAAACTGATGTGCATTACAACTCTCTGACTGGAGAAGGAAACTTCAACTGGCGCTTCGTGTTCCCCTTCAGCTACCTGCCTGCTGAAAAGGTACTTGTGTGATCGTTGGTCCTAGGAGCTCCGGCTCCAGGCCTGATGTAGATAAAATAGCTGCTACAGAATCACATTGTTACCAACTTTACCTCTGACAGGTAGTGGTGGTGAGGAAAAGAGAGAGTATTTTCTCTCTAGATAAAACCGAGCAGAAGATTCCTGCTATCCTCATTCTGCAGGTCTGGGACTTTGAGACACTCTCCTCTGACGACTTTCTAGGTGGGTATGCATAAGTGCCTATTCACACATTTCACTGATGAACATAAAATACTAAGGTGATACAGGGGTTAGCACTGTTGCGTCACAAAAAAGGTCCTGAGTTTGACTTCACTATGCTAAATGGACTGGTTATTAGACAGATAAGAGAGAAGAGCCTGCAGTAAGGCTCAAGGCCGCAAAAAGGCTGAAAGTTGCGAGTCTCCCTGTGGTCGTCACAAAGCACCTCCCACACAGACTCAAAACAATCTTCTAGAGCCTCCTCGCTCTCCTCCGACCATCTCTGCACTGTGCGGGTGGCTGGTGGCTCCCTGTGCACCAGGTTGTGATCAGATCTCTCCAGGGGTGGGAGAGGTGATAAACTGTATGCCTCTTTTGTGTTGGCATACAGTAAGTCCAATGTTTTATTGTCTCTGGTGGGCCATGTCACATACTGGGTGAAGGTGGGCAGTGCTGAGTCCAGTGATGCATGAATATTAGTGATGTGCGGATCGATCCTGAAATATCGTTTCCTCCGATACCAGTCATTTATGTTCTAGAATCGATTCTCACATTAAAATATCGATATTTTAGTAATTTAGGGTAAATTTGTAGTTTATCATTAACAGGAACACAGTGGAAAGAAACTATAACATTCGGATTGTCTACATTCAAAGGAACTACTTCTTCTTCTGCCTTTCATAGTCATGTGCGAAATACGGCTGTGTAAACGTCTTGCAACCCCTTGGCATGCGCACTGACAACAATGGCTGAGCGTAATCCGGTCGTTAAGTGTGACGTCACTAGCCGTGTCTACGCCTAAACTCCGCTGCAGGTCCATATATCAAACGATCACTATGGCATTACTGAGAGTTGAAAAACTGTCTAAAGTCTTTCATCTTTAATAAAATGATCAGCATTCTGCTCTACCAGGTGTAACAATTGAGTTTAACATCCATGAAAACGGAATTTATGACATTTAACGGAGTTAGAAGTTAGCAGGAAGTTAGCTCGCTAGCTTCTATCTAAATACAATATAGCATGTCCTGACTGCGGGGTTTTGGAAACAAATTAAAACGTACAGCTCTGTTATCACTTCCAACATAAATGAAGACAGAAAACTAAACAGCAGTGACGTTTGTAGGGTTACTGAAGTTTGGCTAGCTGGTATATAATGATGTGCTACGTGACCGCTAGCGACACAGCTATGTTAGCATAGCATAAACAAGCTAACTTTTTTTCCACTCGATAAATGTTTGCGTGAGTGTTCTCGGTGGTCAGGAACAAATGTAATCGCATGGCAGGATGCTGTAAAAGGACCAAACTTCAGCCAGGAGAACAACTGAGATAATCCATCCACAATACGAGGTTAGTCATTCATATACTGCTGCATGGGCTGGGCTGTAGTTACATCCTAAGGTTTTAAAAACTGAGCTTAAATAAATGATTAGCGGTAATAAAAGCCGAGGGAGGTCAACAGTGATCACTGACTATTTTAGGAGCTTTTTGAGATTAAATAGAAGAAAATACAAAACATTAAACATGTTAACAACACAAAAGCCAAATTAAACGCAGACTACTTTAGGCCCGGAAGTAGGATTCGTCACGTCATCACTTAACAACCGGATTGGAGTCATGTGCGGACTTATTGTACCTCCACAAACAGCTGAGACGTGGTTTGCGATACATGTGGCATTTAAGGGAGCTGTTGTGGACATACCAACATTGAGACCTCAGAATTAGGGAGACATTCAAAATACATTTTACAGTGTTTACTTATCGGGTAAAATACGTTAAATGTCACCGTTATTATTGGCCGGCCCGAAAACAGCGGGGGTGTCCAAATTCAGAGGCTGCTTCCACCTGAGGACCCAGCCTTCGCGGTCTAAAGAAAGCCGCGTAGTACGTCACGAGTGAAACTCTGCCGTCTGCTCCTTGCTATCTAAAATATAACCGGGCACTGACGTAAACTCTTCTGTTTAATCATTTTCTGTTTGACGTTTATTCAGCTGTGTGAAAACCCCGGAGGATCCTCCCGAGGGATTAATAAAGTTACATTTAATTTAATCTAATCTAATAACTTTAATCTCAGCCAAACCGATTTACACACGAACAAGTAAAACACTGAAAAAGCCAAACAATAGCATTTTTAAGTTATCAAAGTGACTTATATATCATGTTTAACCCGAGTAGCGAAAGACCGCGGGGGTTTGAAGACGATGTGTCGGCTCAGATATTTGAAGTTCACACAGCTACATTCTCACCTGAAAATATGTTAAAAGGTTTTTTTCGACCCAGAAAGAGAAATAAGAGTGATATTAAAACTAAGTCGCTGCCGCCATTGTTGGGAACTGGAATTGGCTGGGCTGCGCTATGAATTCTGCGATATTGTTTTTCAATTTTGTTGTCCGGGTGGAAAATCGGGAGAAATTTGGGAGAATGGTGGCTCCGGGAGATTTTCGGGAGGGGCACTGAAATTCGGGATTCTCTCGGAAAAATCAGCAGGGTTGGCATGTATGGTTGTGGCAACATCATTAACCTCGTCAAACACCTCAGAGTAAATCATATCACAGAATATGACGAGCGTATGTTGAGGCAAACTGAAGAGGAGGAGAGGGACAAGTGCTGCTAAGGCGAGACAGACGTCTCTCACAGAGTCCTTTAGTGCTGCTATACTACGCTGTCATCGCGATAACATGCGAGGATTCCCGGGGCAGGTAGTACAGACACATTTTAACGGCTAACAGCTCAATGTCTCTGCTGCAGAGCCGTGCTTTCACAGTGATGTGCCCTGATGCACCTTTAGTTCTGTTACGTTTCTGTTATGTCTTACTAGTATTTTAAGTATTCTATCTATTTTATTTATTGAATTTTATTGTTTTATTTATATTTTGATATTGCTAGGGATGATGCAATGATCGGGGACCATTCTTAATTGCGTTGTACCTGTGACAATGACAATGACTTCACAATCACTGAAGAATAGAAAGTGTTACTGCATTGTGTTCAGGGAAATGCTGCTATGATGGCATTAAATACAGGGACATAATGCCAATTTGAATGTTTAAGGAGCATGCTTGAATCATTCCTGTGGAGGACAGGAAACAGCAGAAATTCAGGAAGACTACTCCTGCTAACTATTAACAATGCTAATACCCCCAAAACCTGAAGATGGTGCTAAATGTTTAAAGCACTGAAAGCAGAAGAAACATGAAGACATGACAAACCTTCCAAGACAATCTTTAATGGCAAAAAGTATTAGAAGTCGCACTGGAGATAAAATGTGCATGACTTGGCAGTGCACCTGACTGACTGTGTGTCTGCAGGCACGCTAGAGTTAGACCTCCATGGATTTACTCGGGGAGCTAAAACAGCCAAGTCGTGTAAGGCGGACATGCTGACAGACGGGATTGAGAGAATCTCCATCTTTCAGCAGAAGCGAGCACGAGGCTGGTGGCCCTTCACCAAGTCAGGAGAGTTGACCGTAAGTACACAGTAGCACACACATGCACAAATGTAAAAATAAAGTCAAATACAGATCATCAAACAATCGATCTTCCTCCAGGGGAAAGTGGAAGCAGAGTTCCATCTCGTGACAGCTGAGGAGTCGGAGAAAAATCCTGTCGGCCGTGCCCGCAAGGAGCCGGAGCCGCTACCAAAACCAAAGTAAACATAACCACACAAGGCTCTGTTTATCTGTCAGAATAAAATCTCATTTATGTACGAAAAATGCGTCAAAGGAATACAGGGACATTTCTGTCAATTTGAGGTATATTTACATATTTACACATTTTCAATAACAATATTTGGGTAGCCTGGGGGTCCTTACTGGATACAGAGTCAATCCCCCAACCTGAATTGGAGCTATATTCAATTCAATTCAATTCAATTTTATTTATATAGCGCCAAATCACAACAAAAGTCGCCTCAAGGCGCTTCATAGATACAGAGAAAAACCCAACAATCATATGACCCCCTATGAGCAGCACTTTGGCGACAGTGGGAAGGAAAAACTCCCTTTTAACAGGAAGAAACCTCCGGCAGAACCAGGCTCAGGGAGGGGCGGGGCCATCTGCTGTGATTGGTTGGGGTATCTATCTGTTCATCAATGCACACACAGATATAGAGAGAATAAACAGCCTGTTCCCAAAGATCAGTCCAGGTGTAATCTCATTAACACACAGGCAGACCCACCCAGACCAGTGACTGCACAACACTAGATCCACAGTTTACTCAATTACTTCTTGGTGCAGTTGAGGATATCATATTACTTTCTCTTATGTATTCTATTCTTTTCTATTCTATACTTTTTGATGCTCGAGTCATTTATCTTTTTAGTAATTTTTGCTTGGGTTTGTTTGGTGTTTTTTATTGTCTGGGAGCAGACACGATGTCTGTGAGGCTGTTATGGTGGGAGAGAAGCTGCAGAGAGTGCAAGAGTGCAGCTCTGGTTTCTGGTCCAAATGGATTCACAGTTTGGTTTCTATAAATGAGAGCTGCTCCATCCAAAGTCTTAGTCTTATTACTCATATGCTTTAATTTTCAGACACAGGAGATTCACTGGTTTAATGTGCCAGAATAAAATCCCTCTCCCACTTGAGCTGTTCCATTTAACCTTAGTATTTAATATGAAAATGTTGTCAGTTTATAATACACATCATCTGGATGCACCAGATTTTTAATGTCGTAACATTAGACACTTTCCCAGGTGACCCGTTCAGGGTTGCTAAAGCATCGTAATCATCTGTGAGAATCTGTAATGAACTAAACCAGTTCTTTTGCTTTTCTCCTCTCTTTTCCGCAGTCGTCCAGACACCTCCTTCTCGTGGTTTGTTAACCCTTTCAAATGTTTCTTTCACTTGGTGTGGCGAAGCTACAAGAAGTACATCATCATCGGCATCATTCTGCTGATCACGGCGCTGTTCCTCGCCCTGCTCTTCTACACGCTACCCGGAGCCATCTCCAACAAGATTATCAGCGGCTAAACGAATAAACGATGTGTGTGTGCTGCAGCTCGAAACAGCTTTCCAGATGATCAAAGTCTCCATGTTTTTGAATATTGAAGTTGTGCAGGTGTTTGGTCTCACTTTTTAAAACAACGGGAATAAGAAGAATGAAGGCTGGCCATTTTCTTTTAATTAGTTTTGTGTCTGAATAAATGTTACTAACCAGTGAAAGTTAACATATTAAGATTTTAAGATGATGAAAATGGAAAACAAAATCTGTTTAACCAGAATAAATAAACGTGAGTCAATAACACGTCTGGATTTCATACCTTCATTTATCAGGCACATCATTCAGAGTACAAACACATTATCAGCACACACACCGTCCTTCAGATCATTACACAGAGCTGCTTTCTAAACCAGGTGATACTTACTTACACTTTTCCTCTGATTTATCTGATTTACATGTCTTTGAAGTCCTACCATTAACTAAAGCTTCAACACTGTTGACCATAATATATTATTACAGTGATAAGAGCATGCTTTGGGAATTAAAACACTGTCTGTAGTGGTTTGAATCATATCTAACGGACTCCAGTTTGTCCATATAAATAGGGAATCCTATACAGACTCCACAGGGTTCTGTTCAAGGACCAGTTCTGTTTAAGTTACATATATGCTTAACCTGGGCCGTATCATTAGAAGACATATTTTCACTATGCAAATGATACTCAGCTCTATCTGTTCATGAAGCCAGACAACACACAACAATTAGTTAAACTACAGGAATGTCTTAAAGTAATTAAACACGTGGATAACTTCCAATTTCCTGTTTCTAAATTCAGATAAAACAAGGTTATTGTCCTCTGTCCTAAATAGGATATTTAAAAGAAGAATGGGATTCAGCCTTCAGGCCCCTCTTCTGTGGAACCAGCTTCCAGTTTGGATTCAGGAGATGGACACCCTCTCTACTTTTAAGATTAGGCTTCAGACTTTCCGTTTAGATAAAGTACGTATTTAGGGTTGATCATGTGACCCTGAGTCCTCTTAGTTATGCTGCAATAGGCCTAAATGTCTTGATGCATTCTCAATCATCCAGGAAAATAAATCTCCAAAAGTTGATTCTGTTCATCTGGACGTAGCGTTTTCTGGGAGAAACGTTTCGTCATCATCAGGTGACGTCTTCAGTCTCAGCTGACTGCAGGTTTCAATCTTATAAACAGTACAGTTGCATAATGACCAGCCCAGCGTAAACCTGCAGTGATCCCGTACGTGTCAGGAGTATCGGACGCATTTTTTCGAAACACCTGGTCTCTGTGGCTTTTAAACCCGAAAACACACTGCGCCAAAAATTGGTCCACCCAAGGATCGGGTCCCCCGACACAAACAGAGTAACATAGTGTACGCTGTTAAGTGCAGGAGGATTGCCAGGATTTACACAAACAACCTCTGGCGAAGTGGATGGCACAACACAGAAGAGCCACCTCGTCAGGCCAGGACTCTGCAGTCTATTCACACCTACAGGCCAGTGGACACTCTTTCAATGATGAGGATGTAACATCCTGGACAGGGAGGAACGCTGGTTTGAGCGCGAAGTCAAGGAGGCCATTTACGTGAAAAGGGAAAGACCATCTCTGAATCGAGGAGGGGGCCTAAGGGTCCATCTTTCGCCATCTTACAATGTTGTGATTGTAGCTATTCCCCAACTCTCTGTGAATGGGACTCATGGCCATTGATCAGTGGTCTTTGATCAGTGGTCATGATAATTTGCATAATTAAGATTAAGGAACTGACCTCTCAGCCCATTGTTCCTTCAGTGGGCTGGTTTCAGTCATTATGCAAATGTCCTGTTTATAAGATTGAAACCTGCAGTCAGCTGAGACTGAAGACGTCACCTGATGATGATGAAACGTTTCTCCCAGAAAACGCTACGTCCAGATGAACAGAATCAACTTTTGGAGAATAGGCCTAAATGTTTCTTCTTCACTCACTTTTTGGCATTGATACGCCACTTTGCATTTAATCGTTACTTATTAATCTCTGGCTCTCTCCCACAGCATGTCCTTTGTCCCGTCTTCCTCTTTTCTTCCCAAACTGGTCGCAGCAGATGGCCTCCCACCCTGAGCCTCATTTCCTCCTATTAGAGTCTTGCTTAAAGGGATCATCCTACTGTTGAGGTTGTTGTACAGTATTTACCTTACACTATAAACACTGTTGTGATTCGGCAGTCTTGTATCAGTTGGCATGATCCAGTCTAGCTGCACGTTCAGTATTGATCTGCTAAAGTGAAGGTTTGTACATATAAACACAGAGATTTGATGAAAATAACAATAGTCCTTGTGAAGGGTATGGCAAATGTTTATTGTGTATTTAACTGTGTGATGGATGCTAGTTTAAGGATTTGGGGCTTTCTGATACTGACAGTACCGGATTACAACATTTAAGACAAAATGATCCATAGTGGCCGCCGCAAACCTTGGTTTCCTTACGTGTCGAGTAAAGATAAAGCTTTCTGTGAACGGAGCAGTGTTAGCTCACTGTAAGATCGTGTCTGTCAGAGAGAGTCTCTGTGGAGAGATGTTGCCACGGGGGTAGGAAAGTGACACAGCGTGCTCATGGGGAGCCATGTTGGGGCCTTTCAGAACCAGGGTGGAGGAGGATGCAGACATCCGTGGGATGCTATTCGATGTCGATATGTTGAGGAAGCCGCTGGACTGAGATGCTGCTGAGCTCTGCCTCTGCTGAGTGCTGGAGGTGGAAGCTGAAACACAACATAGAGCAGCTGATTGAAGTGACAAACGAAAAGTGTAGCAGCACCTGCAGAGTCTCACTGAGCTTTACTGCACTTATATACGGCTGGTTTAGAAAGTTCTCTGTGAACATCTTTTACAGTTTCCATCTGGCAAAGTAAAAGGAAGGGTTGACCATCCAGGCTCCAGTGTGCAGCACATCTGGAAAGTATTTAGAGATTCAACAGCTCCCATTTAGTCATACTGCCTTATTCCAAAATGGAGAAAAACTTCTCACAAGTCTATAAACGATACTTCAGATTTACTGTAATTCCTGCAAATTTATTTAAAATAAAAAGGAAAAATATAACATGAACATTAAATATTCACAGTTTGGAACTTGAGCTCCAAAGTGTGTTTCTGAGGAGCAGCAGGCAGTTTGAAAGTGTGAAAAGTCATCTGAGCCTCAACTTACCACAAGCTGGTCTGGGCTGCTGATGCTGACTGATGGGGAAGCCCGTCTGAGAAAGACCTTGAGTGTCTCCAAAGGCCTGAAAGGGAACAAAGCAGCAAAGCTGTGGCTGATTGGTAAGCAGCTTAATGATTCAACTTTAAACAGACAGACAGAGAGAATGGGAATTCAATTTTGCCAAAGAAGGTTTCTAACAGATCTACAACTACAGGTCTGAGAGGCTCTCTGAGGGTCACAGTTACAGAAGGAAAAACAATAACAATTAACTGCATGTCTTTGGACTGTGGACTCGAACTCAGGACCTTCTTGCTGTGAGGCTAATCACTGCACCACCGTGCTGCCCCACTGAACTTCTAATGTGAAGTACAAAGTGCCTGATTCTCCTTTTGCTTTCGACTGAGGAGAAACTTTAAAACTGGAGTTAACAGCAGAGGTGGAGGCCACTCCTGTTGGTCTCACGCTCCTATATTCGATTCTGTAAATCTCTGCCTTTAGAAAAGGTCATTTTTCTAAAAACAACAAGCATACATAAAATTTAACGTTGGTAAACCGAAAATGTCGGCGGTGTTTAAAAGAAGACAAATGTTTCCATGACCTGGAAATAAAACGATGCCAATGGAGCAGCAGCTGAACGAGAATATTTTCACTCTGACCAGCAGATATTTTGCACAATTCAGACCCATTAATAACTGAAATAAGCCCAAAACTTGCACTAAAAATATCATAGATATACATATAAATAATAAAATAAACAATAGATATAATATATATCTTCTCATCATTTTAAATTTGATTTGTGTGTGGAAGCAGTTACAGGTGAAAATAAGTAGATTTATATCTGATACCAGTTTAATAGCGTTAGATTATGAAAATAGTCTTTGGTCTTAAATGATTTTGACTGTGTGGAGCTAAATGGCATTGGAGTGTGTCCCAGCTACCACAGGGTGAGAGTATTAACAAAAACATTAAAAAATAAAATACTCTAAAAGCACAAAACAGGAAAAAAAAGCTGAACAATTTTTAATAAAATGTGAAATGACTTTTTTTAGGCAAAGATTTTAGTATCAGAATAATGTGATGGGAACAGGGCAAGAGTCTGTGAGGCAGGCAGAGACACAATCAAGAACAAATCTATGCAGATCAAACAGATGATCAAATCAAACAGCTGGCTACGTTTCCTTGGCACTCCTGTTAAGGCAGATAACTGATAAAATGATGATAATCTCCAAAACATGAACGGACGGGTCGTCAGATATGGACTTGAGTTTGTGTTGCTGAATGTCTCTGTGCCATCTTTGTTGTCCGTTGAAAAACAATGCAATAGAAACAGAAAACACTCCCTTTGAATCCAGAGCAGGTTGTTTTCCCACCGGTACAGCCCTCACATTCGCACTTACACTACTTCATGTTAGCAGCTCCAGTATGACGGATCAAAGATGAAATTGGGCTGAAAGGTCTGTTGCTTTATTACGTGTTCAGGTTGTGTAACACATTTTTAAAAGGCAACTAAGTAATGAAACTAATTACTTTTGAAAATAAGTAATCAGTAAAGTACAGGATTACTTTCTTGGAGAAGTAATCAGTAATTAGTAACTAATTACTTACTAACTTGTTTTTCTTCTCTCACCCCAACCAATCACAGCAGATGGCCCCGCCCCTCCCTGAGCCTGGTTCTGCTGGAGGTTTCTTCCTGTTAAAAGGGAGTTTTTCCTTCCCACTGTCACCAAAGTGCTGCTCATAGGGGGTCATATGATTGTTGGGTTTTTCTCTGTATCTATGAAGCGCCTTGAGGCGACTTTTGTTGTGATTTGGCGCTATATAAATAACATTGAATTGAATTGAATTAACTTGAGCAACACTGGATATCACAGACACTAACACTCATCACTGTCAGTGATCACGCAGCGGTGTGTCGCTGACACAGATAACAGTCACACGACCAACTCAAGATTTAATACATGGAAACATATTTAGAAAAATGATGACCTGCCAGAAATGTCACCGTATGTTCGATGGCAGGGTCTCAAACACCGGTCCTCAAGGGCCGCTGTCCTGAAACTTTTCTCTATAGCACTTGGCTGCATGCTGAGGTGGCGACCCCTAACCCTACTCAAGTAAGTTTAAGTAAGTGTTTGGAAAAATGTACTTCCAAAAGCACTTTATTGCACCAAGTTCATTCACACATGAGCTGCTGAGCTGCCACCTCAGCATGCAGTCAAGTTCTATAGTCTTGCTAATGACCTACTAATTGTATTCAGGTGTAGAAAGTTGCAGGAGTCCGAGACCTCTGCTTACACTGAATAGTTGTGAACAGTCCACACCCACTGAGGTAAACAAAACTCTGGCAGCTACCAGAGAAATGCCTCCCAAAGCCTTCAAGGTAACTTTGGGTAAAAATGAAAAATCTTGTGAAATTTCTTTTTGATTGTCATATACACGTTTTCAATTCTTGATTTATTGCCAAGTGTTGATATTACTGAAATACGTCAAAAATGTTTTTATTCACCAAATTCTCCATGTAAATGTTTTTAATCAATTTCCACTTTAAGCCCTGAGAGATGGAGATCTCGTTCATGAGAAAGAAACAGACCATTTCCAAAAGAAATGTCTGAGTGCTGTGGTGGAATCACCGACCTGCATCTGGTTAAGGCAGGCCTGGAGTTTCCGCTTTGCCCTCCACCTGGCTACCCTCAGTCTGGTCTTCTCTCGACGCTCCCGCACCTTCAACACAAAATCACCTTTATTCTTCAGGTTTATAAATGAGGCACTTTTTAACGTAAAGATGCAGAAACCTTCTGCCCTCAACAATTTGAGGTGGACTCACCAGATCTGCCAGCAGCGGTTGAGGTAACGATTTCTCCAGTTCTCTGCGCTTTGTCATGTTTCGGCGACGAAGCTCACTCCTCCGCATTTTGTATTCTTCGTAAAGACTAAGGTCTTTAGCCCAGGGTCGCTCGGCTTGGCGAGGTGGGACGCCAGGTGGCAAGATGGCAGCTGACTGAGGTGCTGAATCTGAGAGTGCACACACAGAAAGTGCCCAGTTGTGAGGCTATATTAAGCCACGTCACAGCGATAAACCTCCTTCATCACTTTGTTCTCGAGCTATAGCAACCAAAAACTCAACATCGCCTGGAAACCCAGCAGGGTGACAATGCCATCCCGACAGCCTTTTACAGCTGAGGGATAAAAGGTTTTAGGACAAGTCCCAGAACTTTTTTATCATATCTAGTAAAATCAGACTAGAAGCATACAGACATGATCGACAGTTATTCACATCAACTCACGGGTGCTTCGTCCAGCTGAGCTGAAGGCTGTAGTGTTTCTTTGGCTTCCTGGAGCGCTTGGGCACTCTGTCACTGACGGCTGAGGCTGAACACAGAGATGAAAGCATTCGATAGTCTGCAATAACAGGATTCCACGAGAGTTTTCCAAAATGTCCTTCAGTCTGTTGTTGAGCTTACAAACATTAGTTCAGTCCAATGACATGCACGTGCGGTTAACTGGTGATGCTAAAGTGGCTGTAGCTGTGGATATGACATAAAGTAACACTGGCACGTGCCTGAGTAAAAGTGTTTTGTAGTGTAAACTGCTTTAAATGGTCAGAAACACAAAAAGAAGTACAGTGCAGTACTGTTTGTCACAGTAAAATGTTTCAGATCATCAAACAAATGTAAATATTAGACAAAAATATCAGAACTAAACACAAAATGCAGTTTCTCAGGCTGCGTCCACACGTACACGGGTATTTTTGAAAACGGAGATTTTCCGTTTTCGTTTTAAAAAATAATCCCGTCCACACGTAAACACAGAAATGAAGGAAAACGCTGCTAGGAACATGCCAAAGCAACAGGTGGCGCTATATTCCTAACCGTGCAGAAATGTTGGCCAATCAGAAGTCTAGAAGCCTCGGTGGGAAAACGTAAACAAAGCTGGGGCATAGAAGCAGAACCGAGTCGTATGTGTGGAGGGACAGTAACTGTGTGTGTGTATGTAAGCATTTAAACACTGCAGAGAGAACAAGTAACAGTATTGTAGAAATTCATTTCACTGAAACAATAACGTGGCGCACAGTGTGACGTCAAAAAAGGCGCACACCTTTGATGCTGCGTTTTCTGCGTTTTCCTCGTCCACACGTAAACGCAAAAACTGAGTTTTCAAAAATATCCACCCTGGCCGGAGTTTTTAAAACTCTCCGTTTTCAGTGACCGAAAACGTTGCTTACGTGTGGACGAAAGGTGCAAACACATAGAAAAATCTGCGTTTTCAAAAATACCCGGGTACGTGTGGACGTAGCCTGAATGAAGGGGAAAAATCCAAACCTACATGATCCTGTGTGAAAAACTTACTGCCCCTAAACATAATAATTAGTTGGACGGCTCTTAGCAATCAAACATTTGCAATAACTGGCAAAGAGGTTTTTTACAGCGCTGTGGAGGAATCTTGGCCCGCTAGTTTTTGCAGATTGTTTGTGATTCAGTCACGTAGCAGTGAACAGCCTCATGTCACAGCACCTCAGTCAGATTCAGGTCAGGACCAGGCTCCTCCAACGTCTTTATTTTGTTTTTCTTAAGGCAGCAAAACAGCCAGAGACCACCACCACAGGTTGCTGTTGGTGTGATGTTTCTTTCTGTGCTGAGCCACGTGTAATGCGACTCAAACTGAACAAAAAGTTCAGCTTTTGTCTCGTCAGTCCACAGAGTATTCCGGGGCATCATCGAGATGTTTTCTGACAAATGTGAGAGGAGCTTTTTTGTGTAGCAGAGGCTTTTTCCTTCACCTCTCCCATGTGGGCCATTTTTGCCCAGTCTCCTTATTGTTGAATCATGAACTCTGACCTTAACTGAGACACGTAAAGCCTGCGGTTCATTAATGTTTGGTAGGCCGGCCACACTCCTGGGAAGCTTCACCACATTTGTGTTTAATGGCTCCCAGTGTGGTTCAACAATGCATTTGTAACCTTTTCAGACGTCAGTGACTTTGTTTCTCAGGTGTTTCTTTAGATCTCAGCATGATGTGTTGCTTTTGAGACGAAGCATGTAGAGTCAGGAAGGGGCCAAACAGTTTTTAACCCTCTGGGGTCGACGGACGCGCCGGCGCGTCAAAATCACATGACCAATTTAATACGACACAGCTACAAGATGCAGCACGTCAGAGTCACCATTTCAACTTGGGTCGAAAGTGCGGACTTCAAACTTTATACCAGTTTTTGAATTGTGTCGATGGGCCACGTAAAACCAGAGTTATGATAAAAAATACACGCGATGTTTTTTTCTGAACAAAACAGTGGCGGTAAAAATGGCGTTTTCTACAAACAGCGCTAGCAAACACTCTCCGCTTGCGAGTGAGAAAAGAAAAAGAAAAAACACCCCTTCCCTATTGGTGTTAGAGTTTAACATGTCAGCCAATCAAAAAAATGATAAGGCAACATGTGACATTTGGTTGTTTAGGGAGAAGGGGAAGTTTTTAGGAGTGACACCCGCGACGGAAAGCGGGCGAGCAAAAGACAGAGAGAGAGCGAGTTTTCATATGTGAGACATTAGTGACGTTTAGCGTGTTTGGAGGCTGTAGTTAGTGTGTTGTGTAGTTATTGTCTTGTATTGTGTGTCAGTCAGACTGCTGAATTTCATATTTGCTCTAAAAAAGCCGTCAAAGGCAGATTCCAGTGTAAACGCTGTTCCCACATGGAAAACTGGACTGAAGCACCTCCTGCTGTCAGACCTGCAGGTTTAGGCCTGTGCTGTTCTCCTCTGTCTTATACTGAACACAAACTGCATTTTTTGGACTGGCACAAGTAATTTGTGTGCCGTCTTATTTGATGCAGCACAGCTGATTGTTCTGTAAATAGATGGTTATATAAAAAACGCCTGAGGCCTTGGCTGCATTTTTAGGTAAATAGTACCATATAACTTTGTTGTTTGCAAAACTTGTGCATAATTTTTAGAAATGTACAATTTCTATTTGCATTTCAAGTTATGAAAATGATTCGTTAAACATGTTTGTGGGTTTTACAGTAAAAAATATAACTTTTTTCTACTCGGATTTTGAATTTTTTGTCTGAATTTAGATCAACTGTGCTAATATAGCATACCAAAATGAAAAAATAACTCAAATTTCAGATATTTGAGGTTGTGCTGAAAATAATGATACCAAACAAGGCAAGAAAAACATATTTTAAAGGTGAAATACAGAGGTAAAATCAAAAGTAGTCAAAAACGGCCAATTATACCCTGGACCCCAGAGGGTTAACACCACTTCATATAAATGCCAGTGCACTCGCTCAATGTTTGGTCTCCTTATCTGTTTTCTTTGACCATCTTTCAACGTCATGAATTCCAGCAAAGCTGTGAACGAGCGTTTACTAAGAATCCTTTAAAAGACCTGGAGCGCTCAGACAATCCAGCTTATAGAAGACTTCCTCACAGCGTGATGTCAGATAGAGATGATCTTTCCCCCAAGAAAATGTCCCATGTTTTCTGTCTTTGTCTCTGCTTCATGCAAGCTTTTAAATAAGGACATCCTAGTTAAAATAAATCTTTAAAGTTAGAACAGCTTTAAGGTTGAATAAAGTGGCTGTCACTTTGAGATTAGCAGCTGTTTATCAATATATTCTCTTTGGCCTTTTACGGAGTTCGACAGTAGATGGAGAAAAGGAAGAACCACTTGTTAAACCTTTAAAACAAATAGAGAATTGACCACGATGGGACATGTACTCCCCGAGTGCCCTACAGCTCTTAGATTAAATAAAAGTTACAGTGAACACAAATGTAACTTATGTTGTAACCTCACCTCTGACTCTGGCTGATGACCCTGCTGTCCGTGGCAGTCGAGCAGCAGGGTGGCCATCACCTCTTGCTCTTCCTCTGGCTCCTCTTTTATATAGATCACCTCCTTCTCCTTTTCCTGTGCCTCCTGCTTCACCTAGTTTGAAACAGGAGACAAACTGGAATTTACAAGTGCATTAGCTTGGGAATTGAAAATAAAAGAGCCTGTACTTTATTAAAATACCTACGTAAGGCTTAATAAAACTGAACTGAAAAGAAAGTCTAAATATTTCTGTGTTAGAATGTAAAAATACAGTTTTAGGAACTGTATTCATTTCTGTAGCGCATTGTCTTATAGATATAAACCTTGCCAGCAGGATGAGATCGAGCCCTGAGGCAAATGTTTTGACTCTGTGCTATTACACTTTTCTGCTTCCTGACAAGCTTCAGTGTAGGGCTGTGCGATATGACCAAAATCTCATATCCTGATATAAGACATCTATCGTCCCGATAACAATATAAATCACAAAAATGTAACATTTTCTGTAACTTCTGTGAATCTCGGGCAGCTCGACTTGTGAAGTGTTTCAGCTGCGCGTCGTGTAGCTGGAGTCGAGTGTTTTAACCGATGCATGAAACGATACATTTTTAGACATAAGTTGTAACGGCGCCGTTTTCTTTGTGAGTATTTATTACACGGCGTGCTGCGGGGAAAAGCCTGTTCGAACGTTTGAGTCTAAGGTTTATTTTCTAGCACCTGGCGTCTTTTTTACTTCTCATCCGTAAATAATCTGCTCTTTCACGTGATTCAGTTTATTTTGAAAAGTCTCAACAGGATCTTGAGCTTTATTGTGAAAGGTTTATGTGGAACATAAACAAGTGGACACGCCGTGGTTTTACCGTCGTTGTTGCTAATGACAACGCATAAAAACAGGCGCTTGTCTGTCAGTAGTGTGGTTATATTAAATATAAGAGAAAGAGAGAACTTTAAGAAATTAATAATAACTACAGTGACATCAAAACATGAAAACATATTGCCATAAACAGTTTATTTTGCGACACCACGAAACAAACGACAGCGTAAAATGAAACGACAGACGTTTTTATATCGTCATCCGATATATATCGTTATATCGAACAGCCCTGCTTCAGTGACTCCTGACAATATATCCCTGGTTTCCTTGTTACCTACCAGGATTTCCTTTAATACTCCAAAAACAAGTTTTAAAAAACAAAACAAAACATTGTGATATATCAAATGAATGAGTTGTTACCTCTGGAACAGAGAAGAGCAGCGCGGAGCTAGCTGCATAGGTGGCGCCATCTGGAGACAGAGAGGGATCCCCTGACTGCTGCCCATCATCTAAATTCGGAGCCGGGGCAGGAGACGAGGCTATGGCACTATCCATGCCCTCTGTATTAGAGTGCAGAATGGCCCATTCACACTCATCCACCTCTTCAACTTTCTTACACTGAACTGGGTCTGAGCTAGGACAGAACAACACTGTAGAAACAACACATCAGTGTAAGGCTACATTGTGTCACAACATGCCAATCCTACATTAAGCTCATTGCCTAAGGGTTTGCTACTCTCCTGAGTAGCAACACCCGCCTTGAGTAAACTGCTGTTGTGATGCAGTGCTATATAAAGTAATAGTAAAACTATGGTAATGTTCATCTAAAGATTTAATGATGTTCTCAGTGATGAGAGAGAAAACATGTAGGCACGCACTGTGTACCTGTACTGCTGTCCAGAGATTCTCCAGCCACATTCAAAGTGAGTGAAGCAGGAAGCAGCAGGTCAGATGAGTCAGCGTGGGCCACGTTTGAAGGGCAGGACACTCTGACTTTTTGCCTGTTCATGCTGTTTGGTGAGGTGCATTCTGGGACTAGAAACATAAGAAAGAGTACAGTCAGCACAAGAGCAACCAGGACTCAAGCATTTCATCGGTACGTACTGTTGCTGTTCCTCATCAACACTCCCTCAGCAGTCCTGGTCTGAACTGAGAACGATGACAGGGTCTTCGTTGGGGAAACGCCAGATCTGCTTCTCTGTGTTCGTGTTAGAGTTGGTGGCTGAATCCAGACCAGGGTAGAAGCAGAGGCTCTCTGCTGCAGCTCCTCCTCCACTCCTTGCCTGTAGTACTTTAGCTTCAGCTCCGTGTAACGCAGCTTGGCCCGAATGTTGTCATTCTCCTTCTCTTTTTGAGCCTTCTCACTCTGCAGCGTCATCATGTCCCTCTTCATCTGCACCAATTGAGCCTTTAACTCCTCAAATTTGACTCCGACCACTTTAAGCATCTCGGCCAGCACCGTCTCGACCGCTACATTCACTGCTCGCTCGACTACGGTCCCCATCTGGCCTCGAATGAGTGATACAGCAATGCTGACATCCATTGAGAATGAGAAACTGCAGGAGATGGTCCTGCGTTTTACCTGCGTGCACAGAAGCAGTTTAAACACGTATATTACATTACGTTACAATAGTCACGTCCACATTTACACAAACGTTTTCACAGATAATTTAGCTCAGGTGACAGTACACCTTACTTTGAAATAATACTGTTAACACTCATAAAAGCCCTTTGAATGCAAGAATGCAAGAGTCAATAAGACCCTGAACTCAAAGCTGGGTAATTACAGACACGAGAAGCATGGACAAAACAAACAAACAAACAAACACCACTTCATCTGACCATAAGACATAAATGCAAAAGGACGTGCTGGATGTCTCAACCATGGACCAACTTGTTTAGTTTCAGAGACTTTATGTCGACATATACCAGTGACTGTAGCATTAAAGACTACAAGAGAACGACGTTGTACTTTACAGCAACTTTAATAAGGTGACTATGAATGGGTTCGAAAGAAAACTGAACATTTGTACACTGTCTAAGTCTTAATTGCGTTTTATTGACATAGACGCCACACTGTGTATGGGAAACAACATCGAAAACAGTTGACACACAACTTGACAGATTCTGGTAACATTAATCGCCGCTATAAAGACTATTTCTCTGTATCCGAGGCTCCTTTCATTGATAAAAGCGCTGTGCTGAATTAATTCTATTTAACGCCCAAATCAGATGGGAGACAAACACGCCACTTACCGTTTACTCTCGCTATTAGCCCGATTAGATGACCGTTCAGTTAGCTTAGCTGCTATCAGAACTTATACGAGTAGACAGCTAACTAGCTTAGGTTAACGTTAGATTTCTTCAACGGCTGTTAATGCTAACTTCCAGTTAAAGCTTAACAGTCAAACAGTGTCACAGAAGAAGGTTAAACTTGTAAGACCTGTCAACCTCTGAACATTTTTTATGTGTAGCATAATGTTAGCAACAGAAGCGGATGCACTTTTGTTTCTGGCAAGTAGCATTATCGCCACCTAGTGGTGTGGAGTGTGAATGCCAATAGTGGTATTTGGAGCATTCAAAAATTAAAACAGTCAAACGCAAACAATTGAGTCCAAGATGCTGCAATATATATATATATATATATATATATATATATATATATATATATATATATATATATATATATATTGCTTAACAGTGAAGGTATGGGTTTTATTACATACTTGATATCTATATATTATTTTCTAAAATCCAGTCTTTGTAAAAGGACTAATCAGCTGTTGGGTTTCCAGTTGTCCGTGTATATGTCCACAACGGAGCCTAATCAAAGCACATAAAACACTCTGACGACAGACTTTTCCAGCTTTCCTGCAGAGCTTTATCTGCAGTGGATTGCTCATTTTATTCCTATATCTGTTAATCTTTTTACTGGGAACAAGGCGACCCAGTTCATTTACTGTATTATTGTGGGGTCTTTATCTCAGAACATAAAGCGCCTAGAGGCAAATTGAATTGAATTAAATTAAGATCAGCAGCATACTTTTGAGACTGAGAGTTGTTAAATATGTGAAAATGAACCAGCTCTGTAATGTGTTTGACATCATCATACAGGTCACCAAAACTAGTTACAGCATGAGTGCAAAAACTGAAAAAGATGTTGACATTATTTCTAAGTGAACCAGAGGTCTAGTGCTTATAAAGCAAGAACTACAGATCTTATTATTGCAGTAAGGGAATGAAATTTATCTGGCTTTATTTGAAAACAAAAAAAACGACTTTGGTTACTAAATAGTTCTAAACAAACACACACACTATGTGTTTGCCAATTGCACAGAGTCTGTTTCTTAAGGAAAAAAGAAACACTTTTAAGCTATTTATGTTCATGCAGTCTACATGTCTACAAGTTCTGACTCATTTGTTGCAGGGTGAACTCGTCACAGTGTTATGTATCACTTAAGTATCACTTCTCTGTTCCAGATGTCAGCATCATACACTCTGGGATTGAATTAGTTAGGTCTGAAGTCACTTAGTTCTATGACATAAAGAACAATTTTCTGTCAAGATTTTTTTATAAATACTTGATAAAGAGATAGTAGAAAATACTTCTTAACAAAAAAATTCTCTTGTTAGAAAGTCTAACAAAAAGATACAGACAACACTGAAGAGTTACTGTAAGTGTAACATAGTTTAAAAAGGTTCAAGTTAATCCCGCTAAATGGGACAATAGCACCACCTACTGTCACAAATGTCACCCTACATTGACTAAGAAGGGCAAAGAATTGTGGGAGGATTCACGCTGGTTGTCCACGAAAATTAACCATTCTATGTTGTTGCCCTTCATCTTAATAATTATAAAAGGGGTTGTTGCTACAAAAGAAATTTAAAAACTGGATTATAGATGGCAGACAGTTGGTGTCATAAGCCCCGCCCTCTGTACAAAGATGGTCGCTCACAGTGGACATAGATGCTTCTTTCACTCCTCTTTCAAACCATCTGTCCTCTCTGTCCAAAATGTGAACACTGGCGTCCTCGAAAGAGTGACCTTTGACCTTTAGATGCAGATGGACAGCTGAGTCTTGTCCTGTGGAGGTGGCTCTTCTATGTTGTGCCATGCGCTTGTGAAGTGGCTGTTTGGTCTCTCCAATAAAATATAGGCAAAAAAATCATAGGTAAGTCTTGAGGACTAAGGGACATGGTTAACTGTCAACAGGGGATTAAAAATATTAATGAAAAATGAATACATGATATTAGCAAAACAGCTGGTTGAACTTTGCACATTTGGTCAGATTTTAAAGAGAAGTGGTGGTGGTTGAGCCTGCAACTGATCCACATGCATTTATTTAAAAATTGGATTTGACATTCCTCTACATCATCAATGCTTTCTGTGTCAAAGGTGTTATTGAAAACTCTTCCACACTGCAGGAGAAAACTTATCTGTTATGATGACACAGGCATGTCTGTTTTGCCCTGTTTCCACATAGAGTGCGTCTCCTAACTGATTAGTTAAAAGGGATGATCTGATATCGTCGTGTTGGTGTTGTTCCCAGATCATCATGAAAATGTTGTTCCAGGTTCAACATTGCAAGTGACCAATCACATTATTGTGACGTTATTCTTTTGCGCACCAACCCATTCATGCATTTATGAAATTCCAATGTTGCAAGGACAATATCAATTCTGCTTAGCGTTTATTAAAGGGTCAGGGTTAGGGTCTGTTGATCGGCGGACAAAGGCGGTTTCTCGCAGCTTAAGTACAGTTTTTTGTTTTACGCCGGTTTTTCCCGAAGTCGCAAAAGTATGACATCACAACATTCTGATTGGTCACTTGCAATGTTGATCCTGGAACAACCTTTAGTATGATGATCTGGGAACAACACCAACACGAGGATATCAGATCGTGCAGTTAAAAGCACAACCAGTGTTAGCTTATCCAGCTAATCTCTCATCAAACGAGTGGAGGTTTATCCACATTCCATAGGCTGGAAGCTTTATGACAGAACACTGTTTGATATGAAGAGAGAGATCACTTTCACTTTGATACAGTTTAAATTAGATATGGAAAGTAGACACCTATTAACGCTAATTTACACCATGGAGCCCCACTGTAAAACAAAACTGTCATAGATTTAACAGTTATGAAGCTGGATTTAACTTTGTTCCAGTACAGAATGTAGAACTCTCTAGACTGGCTGGTTGGTGGTTGCAGTTAATAGACTTACATTAGTCTATGTTAGCCAGCTAGTGACAGAACTAGTAACTCAGTGAATATGGGAACTAAAACTAAAGAGCAGAACATTTTAAAATACCTTAAATGATACCATGAAAGATCAAATGGCAACCTGTGATGAACCTAAAAGCTTGGAGGAAATTATAACTTTGGCCATTTTGGCCAATACACAGGGAATGACACTACAAGTCCCGACCAACTTCCAGTTATAGCCCCATGTTTTTTACAGTTCCCCAGCTGCTGACACTGAAGACCCAAAGCAGTTGGGGAGAGCTAACTTAAAATCAGAGGAACTGATTATATTTGCGTATATTGTGGTTAGCCAAGGCATTTTATCACCACCAGCCTGTTGCATCCCAATGATTAAAGATGGGGAAACTGGCAGGCAGGGTCAAAACTTCCTCACATTCAACGTTCTGTCAACATAGGGCATGATGATTTGAGGCCTGAACAAAACTGTCTGGCCAAACAACTAATTCCCCAGCTTAGAACCTCTGGATTTACCCATGGTTGTCACAGCACATAATGGTCAATATTTTACCACGAGAACTCACCAGACAGTGCCAGCTCAGCTGATTCCTTCACCTAACCACTATAAAGTGATCAGATTCTTTGTGTTCCTATCTACCCACAATCCCAATTTTCTGTGGCTCTCATGGTTAGAAAAATCCTCACATAAACTGAGCAAAAAGGCACAATTACAGATGGAGTCACTTCTGTTTCTCACATTGTGCACAGCCTACCTCGCCACCTACTCCGTGTGCTGTTGAGCCACATGTCATGTAACTCAGACACTTACCCCTGAATAACAGGTTAATTCCTGAAAATAGAAACCTAAATGTGTTAAACGATTTCTTCTTTGGCTCTCGGAGGAGGCGGACGCACTTTTTCTCCTCTCCCTTATCTTCCCTGCTTATGTCCTTGTCTAGTCTCGTGGTTTTTTTTGTATTTTCCCTGGAACACTCTCTCACAGTCTGTTCTTTAAAACCTAAAAGAGGAATTATGGATTGGATCAACTGGTCCCTAAATGCAATTGACACCCCTTTCTCAACGAGAAGTTTGGGCTCGGGTGAGCCTGAGTGCTGAAGATATCTACCTATTCTGAACCATGGTAACAGGGTTCTTGCTGATCGGAGCTGGCTTGGCCATGACTTATCGAAGAATTAAGAAAGCGGAACCAGCTGTTCAAACCCCCACAAGGCTGCCCGCTGGGATTGGAACGATGGGAGAGGCGTGAGTTTCTCAAAATGGGCTCATTGAGTCAGCACGGATAAGATCTTGGAGAGGCTACGGCTGCTGTGAATACTCAGAATAAGATCTCTGACTGCAGACTGGATACATCTCAGAAGGGCTAGCTCGGAATAACATCTCTAGGCGCAAATTGGATGACATCTCGGGGAGGCACACTTTCGTGAGTTCTCAGAAATCGGCTCCTTGAGCACAAGAAATGACAACATCACAGAACGCAAGTATGGCGAAGCTCGCGGCTCTCCAACGGGAGATTGAGAGACCAGTGTTGGACTGTAGAACTGCTTTGAAATTCATATGAGCTGTTCGCACTAAAGTAAAAAAATAACATCACTTCATGCGGATACCCTCTCGGCGCCAGCTACAAGGCCGGAGCTGAACAAAACACCCTGATAACGACTGTGTTTAGTCTGTTCCTTCTCGTTCCATGCAAGGCCACCTGGGTTGGCTGGACGACTGTTTACTTAGCCTGGCAGGGCGAAGGACACTGTCTCAGCTGAACTCTGGGCACGCACACACATACATATACTGATACTGATAAGCACTCACCAACGCATCACCCTCCCTACCCCGGATCCAACGCCACCTCTAACGCTTACCTCCCCTCTGATGTGGACATCAGGTCAGCTGGAGGCGCAGTCGAAGATTGCAGCGGTCCCAGATCAGATGTACACACTGGAACTCTTTCCCATGTTGCTGTCTGTGTTTATTGTGCTATGGTGTGTTGATATCTGTGCATTCCTGTATTATTCTTTTGTGTTACACATTTCAATGTTTTTTTCCTCGCTACCTAGCCTGACCTGTCTCCCCAATGTGATGTTTGTATTGTATGTACGGTCGGCAAGGTCTGTCATCTCGGTTGTGGGCAAAAGACCTGCAACTGACAAATAAAGGCTATCTCATCTCATCTCATGTGTTTTAATGTGACGAATAACCACAGCAGAAACATACTGTAGTGCTGATAATCATGCTTTATTAAAGAAATAACTGGAGGAAAGACTCAAGGAGGGTGCGAAAATAGTCAAAACTCAACTCAAACTTCAATCAAACCCTTAAACTGCAGGGCGACATGTGGGACTTGTTGTTGAATGCAGCAGTAGGTGGTTTCATACATCTGCTTTGCCGCACCCACCTTGACTGACAGGTGAACTTCTAAAAACTAGCACACAAACACACTGCATACCTCCGAGAGACAGCTCTGTTTCTGCAAATAAGCACAAGACGGACTCTTATTCAAAGTGATTGGCCAGGTTGGTGGTACAAGTGAAAAGTCTCATCAGTGGTTGTTTGCCAGATGCAGAGCACAAAATATAAAAGAAACACTTGTGCTCAGGGAGTGCAGGCCGCTCGCACTCTGAGCACGTCAGTGAAATAGCAGTACGACAGAATCAGTCAGAGTGCGAGGTCCAGTCATCCTGCTTACATGAGGGTAAATGCAAACAGCATTCAGGATCTCACACTGCTTTCACAATGCTAATGCACTGCTCTCTAAAGCAGTGTATTCATAGTTTTGTCTCTGATTGAGTTAACATCAACAGGGAGCCTCTCTACCTGTTGAGGCAATCTTAAGACTTCAACTTATCGTTGAGGCACAAAGTTTAGTTTCTTCGTTTAACAGAGTATTCGTTCCTGTTGGAACTTTCTCCTGTTAAACCATATACAGTTTCATTTTGTTTTAGTTAATATTATTGTCATAAATAACAATGCATACACTTCCCATAACCGGTAACTTCGGCTATATACATTATGTACATGTCACAGAATAATGGATCAAAAATCCTAAGTCACAGTTATCCAATATGGTACATTTTATAACACCTTTAGACTTTAGTCTAGTTTGGCAAAAATTAATGTCAAGATAGGTACAAAAATAGTTCATATTTACAAGAACAGAAATCCAGATCTTTATCAAGTAGATTCTTTTGCTTGATTAAATAAAAACGCTTGAGAAAAGGAAAAAGGGGAAGTTTTGAAGAGTTGTTTTTTTTTTCCTTACACCGATCGAATACTAATGTGAACAGTTGCTGTATCAGATCCCAGCTCATTTGACAGTTTGAGGGTGTAGCTTCCAGCATCCTCCTCCTTCACCCCGGTGATAATGAGCGTGGTCAAGTCCTCAGTGGTCTCAATATGGAAGCGTCCGGCAGCGGTCAACTCAATCGTTTTGCCGTCGTGCGACCACTCAATGTGTCTGGCATCACCAGAGAAGGCACAGGCGACTGTCAGGACTTTGCCTGGCTCAATGCTGATGTCCTCTGGCAGAGCTTCAATCCTTGGAGCAGAACCTGAAACCCATGGTATATGCACAGAACAAGAACCTTTTTTCATTTAGAGTAAGGCAGGCACACAATTTCACAACAGACACTCCAAAAGTTGATTCTGTTCATCTGGACGTAGTGTTTTCTGGGAGAACCGTTTCGTCATCATCCAGGTGACGTCTTCAGTCTCAGCTGACTGCAGGTTTCAATTTTATAAACAGGACATTTGCATAATGACTGAAACCAGCCCACGGAAGGAACAATGGACTGTGAGGTCAGTTCCTTAATCATAATTGTGCAAATTCTCATGACCATTGATCAACAACCACTGACCAAAACCCACTGATCAATGGCCATGAGTACCATTCAGAGAGTTGGGGAATGGCTGCAATCACAGCATTGTAAGATGGCGAAAGATGTACCCTTAGGCCCCCTCCTCGATTCAGAGATGGTCTTTCCCTTTTTACGTAAATGGCCTCCTTAACTCCGCCCTCAAACCAGCGTTCTTCCCTGTCCAGGATGTTACATCCTCATCCTTGAAAGGTTTCAGTTATTATGCAAATGTGCTGTTTATAAGATTGGGGAAACCTGCAGTCAGCTGAGACTGAAGACGTCACCTGATGATGACGAAACGTTTCTCCCAGAAAACGCTACGTCCAGATGAACAGAATCAACTTTTGGAGATTTATTTTCCTGGATGATTGAGAATGCATCAAGACGTTTACAACAGACACAAACAAAAAAATGTTATGACAAAAAAGCATGTTTTGCTAATTGAGCTTAATTCAGCATCTTTATGAGGTTTCATTTCAAAAGAAGGATAATTGTGTTGCTGGTGGATGCGAGGAAGCTAAGTACAGTTTTACAGATTACCAAGAGTCTTATGATCTTACCAAGAGCT